>NC_090267.1:8881742-9184772 GCF_040414725.1 Anabrus simplex
ATCAATCGAAGGCATTTATGTTGACAATTGGGCTGCAGTAAGAAATGATGGTAGAATGAGTTCTTGGTTCAGAGTACTTACTGGGGTTAGTCAAGGCTGTAATCTTTCACCTTTGCTGTTTGTAGTTTACATGGATCATCTGCTGAAAGGTATAAAGTGGCAGGGAGAGATTCAGTTAGGTGGAAATATAATAAGCAGTCTGGTCTATGCTGACGACTTGGTCTTAATGGCAGATTGTGCCGAAAGCCTGCAGTCTAATATCTTGGAACTTGAAAATAGGTGCAAGGGGTATGGTATGAAAATTAGCCTCTCAAATACTAAATTGATGTCAGTAGGTAAGAAATTCAATAGGATTGAATGTCAGATTGGTGATACAAAGCTGGAACAGGTGGAAAATTTTAAGTATTTAGGTTGTGTGTTCTCCCAGTATGGTAATATATTAAGTGAGATTGAATCAAGGTGTAGTAAAGCTAATGCAGTGAGCTCGCAGTTGCGAACAACAGTGTTCTGTAAGAAGGAAGTCAGCTCCCGGATGAAACTATCTTTACATCGGTCTGTTTTCAGACCAACTTTGTTTTATGGGAGTGAAAGCTGGGTTGACTTAGGACATCTTATTCATAAGTTAAAAGTAAGAGAGATGAAAGTAGCAAGAATGATTGCTGGTTCAAACATGTAGGAACAATGGCAGAAGGGTACTCAGAACGAGGATATGAAGACTAATTTGGGAATGAACTCGATGGATGAAGCTGTGCGCATAAACTGCTTCAGTGGTGGGGTCATGTGAGACAAATGGAGGAGGATAGGTTACCTAGGAGAATAATGGACTCTATCATGGAGGGTAAGAGTAGTAGAGGAAGACCAAGATGACGATGATTAGATATGATTTAAAGATAAGATGTATAGAACTAAATGAGGCCACAGCACTAGTTGCAAATAGAGGATTGTGGTGATGTTTAGTAAATTCACAGAGGCTTGCAGACTGAACGCTGAAAGGCATAATGGTCTGTAATGATTATGTATGTATGTATGTATGTATGTATGTATGTATGTATGTATGTATTGGTTGTGCTTGGTATGTGTGTCTCAAATGGCATGGGGGGATGGAGGTGAGTGGACATGCAGTACAGTAACTATTCTTGCCTATGTGATGGATGTGGTTGTAATGGCAGAGGTTGCTGAAGGGCTCCGATATAATATCTGGAGCTGGAAAGGATATGTAGTGAGTATGGAGTGGAAATTAGCATATCCAAGACTGAAGGAAGTCTGTTGGAAAAAAATGTAAGAAAATATGAAGAGACTGAATGTCTGTTAGGGAATGAGGAGCTGAAAAAAGTTGATCATTTTAAGTGAATTGAATGTAGATATAGCAGCGTCCATTTGTATTCCTCAAGAAAGAAATTCTCCCTAAAGCAGTCTGTTTCAGACTGACTTTGCAGTATGGGAGTGTATGCTAGAAGGACTCAGAATAACTTATTCATAAACCGGAAGTAACTGCACATGAAAGTAGCAAGAATGATTGGTGATAACACGTTGGAACAATGGCAGGATGGTTCACGGACTGAAGAGATTAATATGACATTATTCAAGCTTGATATTGAGCAATTCCAATATGGTTTCTATTCTCTTTGGTCACATTAACTACTTTTTCCCACCTGTTTGTGATATTTTTCATTTCTGGATTGTAATTGTATTTGATCACATTAGATTGAAGTAGGATCAATGTTATCATCATTGATTTCTTTCAACAAAATTTTTTGATACATTGATGAGTTTTTAGCAGATTTTGCTTTGGGATTGAGGCAATTTCTATTGAGTAAAAGAATGTGTCCTAATGCAGTCATATGGGCGAACATATTACCCCATTTCATATTTGTTGTCTTCAGCAGTAAATGGAATCTTGTAAGTTAGACATGCTCCTTAACCAGAACACATTGCATGATTTTTACCGTCTGATTTAGTTTATGGGTATCTTACTTCGGGAGTGCCTGGCGGACATATTATTTGTCATTTTTTATCATGATTTGCCTTGTTGTGTGATGTGGGATTTTTGTTCTGGTACTGCATGCCAGTCCCATGTGGGTAGTTGTTCCTGTATCTAACTTTCATGTTACCTACAATGCAAGGTACTTACTCAAATTCATGTTTACGTGAATGTATTGCTCATAGGGGACTTTGATCACGCAGGTTGGAGGATATATCATCCCGATATTGGTAACACTGTCTGTATATGACTTGGAATGGAAATATTTTTCTGTTTGAGTAACATAGTGGAATATGTATGTTCGCTTACGTTTCCACAAGAGAGCTTTGTTTTGATATGAAGGTAAGTCTTTTCTTATGTGTGGTATGGGTGTAGCAGAGGAGGACATTAATTTGCGGAACTGCATTTATCAAGTCCAAGGTGAATTAAGAGGAGAATCTCTTTTGTGGTTTCTCACATATTTATTTTATCCCCTGACTCATTTAAGCTGCATTTCTTTATATGGGTCTCTATGGCCATCCCGTTTGTACATTACAATGTTCATGGCATTAGAAAATATTTTCATTCATTTTGCTTCTCTTTGGCTTATAATTTGCTTATATTTGTTATATCCTCTTGCTCAATCCCACTTTTTTGTCCTATGTTACCCTTCACTTCATTGATAATGGTCTGCATCATATTGCAAGATGTCACCATTTTTTCCTGTTGTCACTCTTGGTTATAGAAGAGATGTGGTTTCTACCACGTAATTTACTTTTAGGATGCATTTTGTGGTGTCATTTCCTCTTCTGCCATTATTAAAGGAAAGACACCAAAACCTTGCATACACGGAGATCAAGAGATAGCATCAAATTTTTGTATTTTAAAATTTGCGCTTAGGCAGTTTAGAAATAACCTTGTCCAATTATTGATGTTTTCTGCCTGTCTCATCTCTGTCGCCCATCAGTTTATTGTATCCCTATGTTCATGCTCACGTAATTATATTGCTAAGTCAACTCTTGCCATTTATGTAAAGAAGTTACAGGTCGTATTTGTTTGTTCATTATACTCTCACTCCTTGTGTTTTACGTTTAATGAATTTGATGGTCTTTTATATTTCTTTTTTTTTGATTTCATAATAGGATTAGTTACTTTTGCCTTTCTGGGTAGGATTAACAAGTCTAAATTCTAGTTGTTTCTCTCACAGTCCCAGGCCTGATATCTGCATCCTCTCTTGTTATTTATTCTTGAAAGTAGTCTCTGTTAGATAGGTAGGATTGAGTGGTAAAGATGGGTAATTCATGGATGATAGCAGTATTTCTTGATTACGTTCATTATATCCTTTCGAAAAGTAGGATTTTCCAGATGATAAATTTAGGCGTGATGTCCAGACTTCCTTTCTTATGTCCATGTATTCGTCCGTTCTTGTAATGATGTGATATTTTTTTATGAGGGAGCTGTACACAAGTACCTAATCACAGTGAAATGCCTATTGATTAAGTTCATCACTTTTTTCCATTTCCTGACAACTTGAGTTTTGTGGCCAGATGCTGTTCCCGACTACAACGCCGTTGGCATGAGTGAGATAGCAAGCAAATGGTCTTGGCGTATGATAGATTTAATAGAGAGAATTAGATTGTTAATACATAAATTCAAAACTAATTTAAAACAAAATGTGGAGCATTTCTACAGGGAGGCATCATCTAATATTCAAACTGTGAGCAATATTTGTTTCTATATGTATGTGCTGTATTGAAAACATGTTTCAGCTTTGTCAAAATTACACTTTAATTCAAGTGACACTTTTTATTACACCTCTTTTTAAATATAAACATTTGCAATAATTTGAAAACTAATACAGCTACATTGCTGCCAATTGGTACTACGTATGTCAATATCTGTCTACACATATTGTTAAGATTTGATTATGATACATCTGAAACTGTAGAATTTGTGAAAATTTCAGCTGTACCTCCTTTCAGAAGAAACTACATGACAAGAATGCTGATGTATTCTGCAAGTACAAACATCCTAAGACATAATGAGTAAAACAGGCATTTCAATTTCTCAAGAAGGACAAGAAGAATTTTTATGCAGTGTTTTTCAAGAAAGATGGGCAGGCTGTCGAATCTCTCAGAGTATGTTGCTTAACCAATTCCCCCAGCAACCTAACTGTTCCATGTAAGTGTCGACTGTATTTAGAGTAGTCACCCCAGTTTTATCCCATTTAGAACATAACTTCAGAATAAAACTTCTTTACAATCCCTAATTAGTTTATGAGGCATGCTTGTGCTCAGTTTAAGCCTTCTAGCATCTTGGAAAGTTTGAACCTTTGTGATGATAATAATAGTAATGTATGGGGAATTCTCATTGTTGTTAGTTGCTCCTTGGAACACACTTTGAGGAGAGTTGAGACTGAGTTATAGTCCTGGTTCCAGTGTACCTGTGTTGATTACATGGTTCGATCTTGGGGAAGAAACTGTAGGGTATCGTAAAGTTGAAACTATAGAGGGCTCAATTAAATTTTGCAATCCAGTACAGCATTAATCACACATTGAGTATAATAATAATAATAATAATAATAATAATTGTACCGGGCGGTACACCTCCACTCCGCTAATTTAAAATGTGCGCCTGTTGAAACTCCTCTGCTGGAGGAAGTCTGAACCTTATTGACAGTATTAATTTTCTACCGTCTCAGAAGATGTCACCACGTGGAAAATTTTGAGTTTTTGAACTGTGTCATTTTTGATGTGTTTTTGTTTCGCTTGAAGTAAGAAGTGTGAACTTTCTCTTCTAGAGGACACTACTGAAGATCTACAATAGTGCAACCTAGTGCGGAGTCAAAGAACTATTTTTTTTGGAGAAAATTTAATTTCAAGAGTTTGTTCTTTGTTAAATTTCTTTCTATCATTGTTTAAGTTGGCAATATTTACCCCTTTCTTCCCCTTGTGTTGAACCTAACCAATCCCGAATTTCTTAAATTAATTTCTATCCAATCAGATGTATCTTCCCCCAACTTTAATCTGTTGCGGGGTCCTATCCAATAAAGAGTTTGTGGGAGGGTGTTTTCTTTCCCCTAACGCCTAGAAACTTCCGCGAGAGTATTTAAACTGCTGATTTTTGGGTCTCTAGGCCACTTCTGTTCCATCTTTCAGTGTAAGTACATTGCAGGGGGCGGGAAGCGCCTCTTTCTTCTCCAGCCGTTCAACACAAGGTAATGGCCGATTAATAACTTCTTTCTTTGCTAGCTCAGCAGTTTAACTTTCGGGGCGGGTTCTAAGCGTTCAACCATGTAACCTTTCCTAAAATGTAACTTCTCTATTCATCTATTCTCTTGTAAAACGACATATTGGGATAGAGAGTGCTAACCCTCTCGAGCTCCCACTCACATTGTCTTGAGGTGAACTTATTTTCTCAACCTATTCTTCGTTAATGTAAAACAAATTGTTCTTTTCTTAAGTCACCTCTTTAGCATGGGATTAGCCCTTGTATTAACGGCCTAGTGCCAAGTAGGTCTTAATCAAAGTGTATTAGGAGTGCAAGTTCGCCTCCTCTCAAATTGTTATTTTAGAGGTCATTTAATTAACCTGCTTTTCTTTAATAGACCTCAGTAGATTGGGTATTTTACCACTGTGTTTATGTCCGTTGAGGACAACTTGAAGGTGGAGTTTGGTGTGGCCTGGGAGAGGCTTAAATTTTGAGAGCGAGTGGCTCTTTTGAAAATTCTGGGTTGTATGCCTCATGGAGGTTTTTCAGTGTAATTTGGAGCAAGGGCTCCTAGGTATGAATGGGGTTTTCTCCCCCTCTGTTAAAACTTGTGTTTGAGGTAAAACTGAGCTGATTGCCCAAGCATTGTGAAGTCAGGGCGCGAAGCCCAAATTCTGTAAATATTGTAGCTAACCCCTTTTGAATTGCTACTTTGTACCTGCCATGCTTGTTATTTCTTTGTTTTCGAAAAGAAAATATAACCTTGTTAACTTTTAAATTAATTTTACATTGCACTATAATTTCGTAGCTTGAAACCCATTCACACCCGCACCTTCTTTCACCTCTACCTACCACGGAAAAGTCCGTAACAAGTGGTAGCAGAGCGTGGTTGAATGGGTCTCAATTTAGCCCCTTTTGACGGCTAAATATTGTTTGTTCCGAACTCTAACCATTTTCTCAGTTGCTGGAATTTTTTTTTTTTTGACTTTTTCAAAATTGTTCTGTCACCATGCCCGGCCCTCGCGATGTTCTCCATCTTAATTATTTGGGCAAAGAGGAGTTGATCTATGAATTAACTATCAGAAATGTGCAATCTGGAGGCACGGTTGCAGTAGACACTAACAAGCTTAGAGAGTCCCTAGATTTGCCCATTTCCATCCCCAATTTGGGAGAGAAAGAAATTGACGACTCTCTTTCCACGATCACGGAGAATATTACTGGGCTAGCTTCTGTAGTTAGTTTTTTTGATGAAAATGATCCGTCTCCTAATCAAATTAAGCGTGTGCAAGGCAGGCTATATCATTTTTCGAATAGGGTTAACGATCTGTTGTCTCTAAAGCTGAATGATGTTCAGAGGAAGGAAGCTAGTACGCTCCTGGAAAATATTTCCGAATTATCTAGTAAGGTCACTCAATTGTTAACTGGGGAACTTCCTCCCAAATCTGATCAACCCACCATAGTAAATGCAGGTAGCGAGGAAGCACCTCCTAAGGGAGAAGTAAATACGAAAACCATTGCTGCCCAAACTATCTCTGCCCCATTGGACAACGAGCCTGAACGCCGTGCATCGTTGAGTAACATCCGTTCTGAATTAACTTCATTGCCATTGAAACCTTTACCTACTATGTCACCTGGGTTTAGCAGCTTGCCACATCCATTGGCAATGTTGCTCAGAGGTATTTCTAAGTTTTCGGTTAATACCACCAGTGACGTAATTTCATTTTTAAGATTTCTAGTGGAATTCCAGGATCATGCCCTTGTTTTTTCTCTTTCTCCATGTCAAATCTTGCAAATTATCTATCCGTATGCTATTGGTATTCTCTCTGATAAAATCGTAAGAGCCATTGCCGAGCAATCATCTATTGAGGATTTCCATGCCCATTTGCTAGCTAACTTCATCCCTGCTAGGGCCAGGTCCTCCCTTATTCAGAAGTACTATTATCGTGTACAGCGCTTGGATGAAAACTTGGCTGATTTCATACAGGACATTAAGTTTTATACTAGGGTGTTTGCCCTTCATTTTCCTGAAGATCAGATTGTACAGGCTATTGTAGAGGGAATTTCACCTCCCTATAGGTCATATTTGTGTTTCGCGGCGTGCCCGCAAACTTTCTCGGAACTTGAAGCATTGGCCGTCTCAGCGGAAGGAGTTAGATACGCCGATTCTTTGCGTGTCGCGAAAGAACCCCCGCCTTCCATTAGTAATAATCGGCCTTCACCTCGCCGATCAGTCACCCCCCGTAAATGTTATGCTTGCGGGTCGCCTGACCATCTGCGCAATAAGTGTCCTCTGATCAAAACTAGTAGGGCAAATAATGGAGCTGGTTCATCACAAGGCTGTTTTAAATGTGGGGCTTTCTCACATATCGCAAAGAATTGTCCCAATTCGAATAGCACCCCCTCCTGCTCAACTTCTGGTGTAACTTCCAACAACAATCAAAAGTGACTAGTGGCTGCGGCTGAGTCAACTACTTCTGCTTCCCAAGGCTCAGCCCCTGGCAAAAAGGTCGAGAATTCAGGGAACGATAAGTCTTCGAATACATCTTTTGAATGCCCCAAAGAGTGTCTTAGGATTGCGGCGGATACCCCCGCACCTGTTCCTTTTCTTAAGATTGAGTTAAATAACGAGCCTATAACAGCTCTCTTAGATTCAGGCAGTGTTTGTTCGATTATTTCGGCTGAATGGTATTCTAAATTGAAAGCTGTTTGTAAACTACCTGACTACGTCTCATCTCCTATTCAATATGTTTCGGCTAATTCATCTCCATTAGAAATTCTAGGTTCCGTACTGGTCAAAATTCGTATTTTTAAGTTTACTTGGAAAATTAAATTGTTTGTGGCTAAGCACCTGTCTTGCCCCATCATACTGGGAGCGGACTTTATTTCTCACACGGGTCTTGTGCTCGATCTTCAGAGTAAGTCGTGCACATGCAAATTTGCGTCCAATTGTAAAATTCCCTTGTTAAAGTGTAATTCTGTGTCATGTTCATCTATTTCGCCTACCCAGGATGAGATGTTGTTAGACCTTAGACATCTACCTGAGGAGCAGGCTGATAGTATTCGTAAATTATGTCAGTCATTTCCAGAGGTGTTCTCTGATACTCTTGGTGTTACTGACCTTATTGAATACAAAATTGAGGTCACGGATTCGATTCCTGTCCGTTTTCCACCTTATAGGCTATCTCCACCTAAAATGAAGGCTCTGAAAGAAATTATCGATCAGATGTTGAAGGATGGTATTATTAGGCCCTCTAAGTCGGCGTATTCATCGCCTATTTTTCTAGTCCCGAAACCCCAAGGAGGCTTCAGGCCTGTCATTGATTACAGGGCTCTCAATCGGAAGGTGGTGTTGCAATCTGTGCCCCTTCCTGACCTTCATTCTTGTTTTTCATGGTTTCGTAAGGCCAAGTTCTTCACTATCTTGGACTTGAATCAGGCCTATAATCAAATTCCCCTTGCCGAAGAGTCTAAACACCTTACAGCGTTTGCCACGGACTGGAATTTATACGAATACAACCGCGTGCCTTTCGGGCTCCCCACGGGGGCAGCTGTGCTCACTAGGCTACTAGATAGGGTCTTCTCCGACATCAAATTCGAGTACTTATATCACTATTTAGATGATGTCGTCGTATTTTCAGAGACTTTTGAAGAACATCTAGATCATTTGCGAGAAGTTCTCGATCGCCTTCGTAAGGCTGGGTTAACTGTTAAGTTGTCCAAGGTTGCCTTTGCTAAGCCCTCTATGTCATTCCTAGGGCATATTGTGTCACCCGATGGTGTAGCAGTCGATCATTCTAGAACACAGGCCATCCGTGATTTTAAATCTCCCAAGGACATTAAAGGTATCGCCAGGTTCATTGGTATGGTGAATTTCTTCAGGAAGTTCATTCCTAACTTTGCTAATAGAGCGGCGCCCTTAAACCTTCTTCGTAGGAAAGGCATCAAATTCGAGTGGGGACCTTCTCAACAAGCCGCTTTTGAAGACCTTAAATTAGCACTTTGTAATGCCCCTGTACTTGCTATGCCTGATTTCTCGAAGAAATTCATCGTCCAAACCGACGCGTCGTCGTCAGCAGTAGCTGCAGTCCTTCTTCAAGAGACTGAACTAGGGAGGCGACCTATCGCCTATGCCTCTAGGACCTTGTCGGCTCAAGAAGCCAAGTATTCCATCTATGAGCTCGAAGGTTTGGCAGTCTTATTCGCCTTAGAAAAGTTCCGTCTCTATCTGGAACACGTCAAATTCGACCTGGAGACAGATAATCAAGCATTAAGCTGGGTCTTAGGTAGGCCGCGTCGTACTGGTCGTATAGCCCGCTGGGCTATTCGTATTTCCGCCTTCCAGTTTGATGTTAGACATATCAGAGGTACCGAAAATGTTGTTGCTGATGGACTCAGCCGTATGTTTCATAACGACGTCGAGACCCACGAACCGGTCGACAGTTCATCACCTCCCGAGTCCATACTATCTGGTGTTAATGCCATCTTAACAGATGCTCCCATGCTTTTTAGGGATATTGAGAAATACCAACGTGAAGATCCGACGCTGGCTCCGATAATGGAAACCCTTTCTTCTGGGGAACATGTTGTCCCTTATGTTCTGAGGAATGGTGTTCTATGTTGCCCATCGAGGCATGATAGGATGATGAAAGTTGTCGTTCCAGCTGTTCTTGTACCTATGATCTTCAAGTATTATCATGAGACCCCATTAGGAGGGCATCTTGGAATCTTTAAAACTCGTGAGAAGATTCGTGAAATGTTCATCTGGAAAGGTATGGACGGTGAAATCCGGGAACTTGTAAAAGCTTGTAAATCTTGTTTGCTCAGTAAACCCACCATGTCCACCAAGGTAGGCCTTTTGTCTTCGCATCAAGCGTCGCGCCCCATGGAACGTCTGTATATCGATTATGTAGGACCCTTCCCCCAGTCAAAGGGTAATGCTAACAAGTTCATCTTTGTGTGCGTAGATGGTTTTACCAGATTTTCTTGGTTATTTCCGACTAAGCTGGCTACCGCTCAGTCTACCATTACCTGCTTAAATTCTATTTTTGCTTCTTTTGGTCCGTGTCAATATATTGTATCTGATAATGCTAAGGCTTTTACATCTAATTTATTTCGTAAATTCTGTTTTGACTTATCAATCTCTCATGTAACTACTTCTGCTTATTACCCTCAACCATCTCTGGCTGAACGGGTTAACCGTAATCTCAGGTCAGCACTTATTGCCTATCATCATGAAGATCATTCCAGGTGGGACACGTCCCTGCATTGGATAGCTTTTGCTTTGAATTCGGCGGTTCATGAATCTCACAAGTTTACTCCAGCTTCTTTGATGTTCAAGTTTGTTCCCAACTCGCCGCTCTCTAACCTCTGGTCTCTGAATGACATTCTACCCGAGACAATAGATCCGGATAACATTAAAGATCTTTGGAAGAAGGCTAAAGCCAATCTTAAAGTGTCTCATGAAAAGGTTAGGGAAAGGTATGATCGTGGACGGAGACCCACCCCTTTGAAGGTAGGTGACCAGGTTATGGTCAAAAATTTTGTTCCCGCGGGCAAGCTTGCCCCCAGATTTCATGGGCCATGCATCATTCTCGATTTTCTCACACCGGTTACATTGTTAGTAAGCAATCCAGCCACCGAGAGGATATTTAGGGTTCACCTGTCCCAGGTGAAACCGGTGTAAATTTGGTGTCAACTTGCTTCATATAATTTGAAAGGAATATGAAGGTTATATTTTTTTTTTTGAGTTCAACTTTTAAGGCATTCTGCTCCTTCTATTTTATTTTATATGTAAGCATTTCTTGTAAACCTCCCCGATTGTTAAACTGCCTTCCTGTCCTTACCTCGGCCATTACCACGCTCCCGTCTCCTGCGTCAATACACACAGTGGCTTGACTTATGCCATGGATATTTGCACGCCGCTGGCCCCTCAACCTCTCCACAAGCCTGTACCCTCAAAGAAGATGATAGTCCAACACAATTCTGCCGCCAAGCTTTAATGTTTCAGTGCCCCCGCAGCCGCGCGGCGCCGTGCAGCAACTGGAGCTGAGGACGGGCCCCCTCGGCCCCAGCGAGGAAGACGTGTGCACGGCGAGCCGGAGCTCTCCTCCCGGCCAAGGCTGATGTGCGGCGCACAACCTGCTACTTGCCCGCAGCCTGTATATGTTCACCGCGGGCGCGGCGTGCTTCAACACCTCTGCTCCCCTCATAGTGCGGGCGAGCGGTATCTCAGGGTACTTGAGGGGTCCGAGCGGCCTCCTTTGGACGCAAGCCGCAACGGCCGGTCTGGCAATCCCACTTCATCACCATCTACTACATGAACAGATACCATAAGTAATGACTACACTTGGGAATTCAACTGCAATATTTGGTGGACTTTGAAATTTTTTTTTCTTCACTTTCAAGTATAAAAATTTATCTTCAGAAATTCAACTTCTACAAATATAAAGACTTTACTTCATCTGCAACAACAAATTTTGAAACCAAATCAACCCCAAATTAAGAAAATCTTATAAATTTTTTGGCAATCAATCTTCATACCCACAGCATAACTTGGACCTTGTTTCAAACTGATTTCATGTGTCATCCCTGGAGGAACTTTTGGGGGGGGAGGTCTGTACCGGGCGGTACACCTCCACTCCGCTAATTTAAAATGTGCGCCTGTTGAAACTCCTCTGCTGGAGGAAGTCTGAACCTTATTGACAGTATTAATTTTCTACCGTCTCAGAAGATGTCACCACGTGGAAAATTTTGAGTTTTTGAACTGTGTCATTTTTGATGTGTTTTTGTTTCGCTTGAAGTAAGAAGTGTGAACTTTCTCTTCTAGAGGACACTACTGAAGATCTACAATAGTGCAACCTAGTGCGGAGTCAAAGAACTATTTTTTTTGGAGAAAATTTAATTTCAAGAGTTTGTTCTTTGTTAAATTTCTTTCTATCATTGTTTAAGTTGGCAATATTTACCCCTTTCTTCCCCTTGTGTTGAACCTAACCAATCCCGAATTTCTTAAATTAATTTCTATCCAATCAGATGTATCTTCCCCCAACTTTAATCTGTTGCGGGGTCCTATCCAATAAAGAGTTTGTGGGAGGGTGTTTTCTTTCCCCTAACGCCTAGAAACTTCCGCGAGAGTATTTAAACTGCTGATTTTTGGGTCTCTAGGCCACTTCTGTTCCATCTTTCAGTGTAAGTACATTGCAGGGGGCGGGAAGCGCCTCTTTCTTCTCCAGCCGTTCAACACAAGGTAATGGCCGATTAATAACTTCTTTCTTTGCTAGCTCAGCAGTTTAACTTTCGGGGCGGGTTCTAAGCGTTCAACCATGTAACCTTTCCTAAAATGTAACTTCTCTATTCATCTATTCTCTTGTAAAACGACATATTGGGATAGAGAGTGCTAACCCTCTCGAGCTCCCACTCACATTGTCTTGAGGTGAACTTATTTTCTCAACCTATTCTTCGTTAATGTAAAACAAATTGTTCTTTTCTTAAGTCACCTCTTTAGCATGGGATTAGCCCTTGTATTAACGGCCTAGTGCCAAGTAGGTCTTAATCAAAGTGTATTAGGAGTGCAAGTTCGCCTCCTCTCAAATTGTTATTTTAGAGGTCATTTAATTAACCTGCTTTTCTTTAATAGACCTCAGTAGATTGGGTATTTTACCACTGTGTTTATGTCCGTTGAGGACAACTTGAAGGTGGAGTTTGGTGTGGCCTGGGAGAGGCTTAAATTTTGAGAGCGAGTGGCTCTTTTGAAAATTCTGGGTTGTATGCCTCATGGAGGTTTTTCAGTGTAATTTGGAGCAAGGGCTCCTAGGTATGAATGGGGTTTTCTCCCCCTCTGTTAAAACTTGTGTTTGAGGTAAAACTGAGCTGATTGCCCAAGCATTGTGAAGTCAGGGCGCGAAGCCCAAATTCTGTAAATATTGTAGCTAACCCCTTTTGAATTGCTACTTTGTACCTGCCATGCTTGTTATTTCTTTGTTTTCGAAAAGAAAATATAACCTTGTTAACTTTTAAATTAATTTTACATTGCACTATAATTTCGTAGCTTGAAACCCATTCACACCCGCACCTTCTTTCACCTCTACCTACCACGGAAAAGTCCGTAACATAATAATAATAATAATAATAATAATAATAGTTGGTGAGGGAATAACAATATTGAATTGTTTACACGATTGCCAAGCAACATTGAAATGGGTGTCAATCATCAGGCTTGAGTATCGGAGGCAAGGTGGAAAACATGGATGAATATTGTGAGATCATGGCCGGATACTTCGAGAAACTGCTAAACTGTGAAGACCCGTAAGATAAATGGCCTAGGAAAAATCTGGAACAAGGGAATGGAGATTCAGTCCAACAAGACAAAAAAGAGTTTCATAAAATAATTGCCAAACTGAAGAATCAGAAAGCGGCAATTGAAGACTCAATCACAGCAGAGATGCTGAAAAGTGGTGCAGAAATCACATTTACTAATTTAAGACAAGAAATGTCTTTGAATCAGAAGTAATCCCTGAAGATTGGAAAACTGCTTCCCTTTACGTCAGAAAGGTGATAGAAGGGATCCTGATAACTATTGTCACATTTTCATTGTCCCTATAGCATTTAAGGCATTGTCCAAAGAACTGCAGATGTGGCTAGTGGACCAAATAGATCATCAGCTTGGCTTTAGAAAAGTAAGATCATGTGTGGTGCAGATCTGGAGCCTGAAAACAGTGCTGGAAAACTACATCCTCAATGATTTGGTAGTTATCTTTGTAGACTTCAAACAAGCTAATTATTCAGTCGACAGGGAAGTGCTGTTCGACATATTGGTAGAGTTGAATGTAAATGCCATGATAACTATTAACGTGATACTAATGGACACCCATTCGAAGTAAAATTCCTTGGGCAGCTCTCGAAGGAATTTGAAATCAAATAAGGGGTCAGACAGGCTGATGAGCTATCTCCGGTTCTCTCTAATGTGTTTTGGAAAAGATCATCCTGAAATGGGAAAATTGGACAAGAAAAGACTGCTCAACCATGTATACATTGGAGAATCAAAAATGGCATCAAAATCAATTGCCTTGCATTTGCAGTTGATCTTGCAATCCTGTCTTGAAACTCTGACACAGCTAAATACAATAATGCAGGAAGCAAATAAAGCTGGACTCCAAATTTCCTTTCAAAAAACCAAGTGTATGACCAACATCAAAACAGCCCCTCATCACTTAAAGACAGAGCATGTTACAGCTTCAGGTACCTCAGGAAAATCATACAGCTGAAAACTATCTAGAGTGAAGCCAACTACATCAGGCAAGAGAAAATGGCCATTGCTTTTTGAAGGACTTATGCTTTATAAAAGGGAAAACCATTCCAAGACAAGCTGAAGGAAGACACTGCAACACATGCATTAAAACAGTGTCTGTGCGGTAGTGAATGCCTCCGAATGACAGGAATGTTGTGACTAAGAGAAACAGAGAAATTTCCCGAGGTCTATAAATCGCGGATGGCCAGTATAGGTTAGGAGGAAGTGAAGAAGTGGGAGAAGTGTACCTGGAATCCAAAATTTTGATTTAGACAGTGAGGAAGAGAAGACTCGTTTGATGGGTATCTATTTAAAAAGGATAAGAAGAGGCTGACAAAAAGGATGATAGTAGACTGAAAGTTCCTGACAAATGGTTCAGGGAGGTGAAAAATGACCTTGAGTAGTCTGGATTAACTGAGGAAGTCATCCTAAACCAAACAGAGTATAGATCAGTAATTGACAGCGTCAGAGGCTTCCATGACGAATGGAAACTGAATAAGGTGGCTGCTAGAGAAAGAATGCAAAGACTTTGGGCTTGCAGTAATGTGTGAAGTGGTCGTACATGAATATAGTAATAATCGGCCGGGGAGTAGGGATTTCATTCCCTGATGTTGCCTTGATATCAGTAGTATGTACTAGGGTGGTTCTGGTCCACGACGGGCGATTTGAATTTTACTGAGTCAGTATTTTTTATTGGTGCAGCGTAAGTAAGGTCAGTGACCTCTCTCTCTCCGACTTCACTGAGATCATGACGTAACCTAACCTATCAGCCTTACAGTTTCTCCTGGAAGAATCCTGTAGGTCAGGTTAGAGAGTGAGTTTGGGGGAGAGGGCTCTCCCCTTGGACCATCCCCCTGTCCACCAAATATTTGTCTGTCTCCTTAGCTGTTCACCTCCTCCTCAGGTTTGAAGTCTGAGAACACGTTGATCACTTTGAGATTTCATAGGGATTGTGCAAGTAAGCTGAGCGGTTTGTGTTGCAGACCTGTCAGGTTAAATAAAAATTGTACTCAATACAACAAAAGTGTTCTCTGTTTTAAATATTTATTGGTGTTAACATAAGTTGGATTAAGATGATCTTAGGACTTTATATGTGTGTGAAGATTGCTGATGAAGAATGTGGATATCTTTTGAAACATGTACGAGTATTAAGTGTATAGAAAACCTTTATAAAGAAAAGACAGGACTGTATACCTGTGGTATTTTTAATTTTTAATGAATCAATGAGGTATTAACTTAGTCAAATTGATAGACTTGTCAGGTTGCATTTAGGAGATAGTGGTTTTGAACCCTTCTGTTGGCAGCCCTGAAGATGGTATGCTGTGGACCTTACCTTACAGTCACGTCATGCCAGTCCCAGCTCTTTCCTATCCCATCATTGAAATAAGGAAAGGCTGCGTTGGTTTGACGTAAAGCAAATTGTAAAGAAAAAAATGGGTGATCTTGGCGGACTAATGTGTCACTTCCTGAACCTTGTTCTAATCTCAGAACACTTGGACTGCTTTGGGACAGTAGAGCTAATTACATCCAATCATCAAGCTATAGAATTCACTTTATCTTTACAGTGAGTTTTGCACCCCGTGCTACAGAGGAAGTTTATGTTCGCACGGACTAAGTACAATTTTCCTCAAATGAGAGGTCTCTTTTTGTTGTGTCCCTTCCATCGATGAGGCATTAACCCTTTTTTATGACCTGCTTCACACTGTAATAAAATAAACTGTACCATCCCGGATCAGTCAGTCAATATCAGTCAATCAATACTGATCTGCATTTAGGGCAGTCGCCCAGGTGGCAGATTCCCTATCTGTTGTTTCCTAGCCTTTTCTTAAATGATTTTAAAGAAATTGGAAATTTATTGAACATCACCCTTGGTTATTCCAATCCCTTAATCCCCTTCCTATAAACGAATATTTGCCCCAATTTGTCCTCTTGAATTCCAACTTTATCGTCGCATTGTGATCCTTCCTACTTTTAAACCACACAAACTTATTCATCTACTAATGTTATTCCAAGCCATCATCTCTCCACTAACAGCTTGCACATACCACTTAATAAACATTATAAATTTACTCATTCACGACAAAAATTTCAGGTTCTTTATGGGAATCAACATTTACATCAACATACCACTTAAGAAAAACAATAAATTTCTTATTCCACCTATTCAGAATTAAATTTAATGTTTTTACTTCCATTTGATCTTCAATACCGGTTTTAAAATGAGAATAGCCACTTGCAACCCAAACTTTGCAACATTTTTGAAACACTACTCGTTTGTCAGAAATCACCCAGAATATATCGAGCTGCTTTTCTTTGGATTTTTTCCAGGTCATGAATCAATTAATCCTTGTGAGGGTCCCATACACTGGAACCATACTCTAGTTGGGGTCATACCAGAGACTTATATGCCCTCTCCTTTACATCCTTACTACAACCCCTAAACACCCTCACAACCATGTGCAGAGATCTGTACCCTTTATCTACAATCCCACTTATGTGATTACCCCAATGAAGATCTTTCCTTATATTAACACCTAGATACCTACAGTGATCCCCAAAAGGAACTTTCACCCCATCAACACAGTAATTAAAACAGAGAGGACTTTTCCTATTTGTGAAACTCACAACCTGATTTTTAACCCCATTTATCATCATACCATTGCCTGCAGTCAATCTCACAATGTTATCAAGGTCATTTTGCATTTGCTCACAGTCTTGTAACTTATTTATTCCTCTGTACAGAAAGCCTCACCTACTCTAATTTTCTGAGATCTATTTTATAGAAATATTGCAACCGATTCAGTCACTCTTTTGTGTAGTACAATTGCACTCATTTTTGCCAGTAGTCTCCCATGATCCACCCTATCAGACAGGTCAGTTGCAATACAGTCCATTTGATCTCCTGAATCCAAGATATCTGCTATATCTTGCTGGAATCCTACAAGTTGAGCTTCAGTTGAATAACCTTTCCTAAACCCAAACTGCCTTCAATCAAACCATTTATTAATTTCACAAACATGTCTAATATAATCAGAAGGCATGCGCTCCCAAACCTTACATGCAATGCATGCCAAACTTAGTGGCCTGTAATTTTCAGCTTTATGCCTATCACCCTTTCCTTTATTCATAGGGGCTACTATAGCAGCTCTCCATTCATTTGATATAGCTGCTTCATGCAAACAATAATCAGATAAGTACTTTAGATATGTTACTATATCCTAACTCATTGCCTTTATTATATACCCAGAAATCTTATCAGTTCCAGCCAATTATCTAGTTTTCAACTTTTGTATCTTATTGTAAATGTCATATGTAATTTTAATACTTCTTTAACATTAGTCACCTCCTCTATCTGGACATTATCCTTGTAACCAACAATCTTTACATACTGCTGGCTGAACTTCTGCCTTTTCAAGATCCTCACATACTCACTCCTCTTGTTCTTTGATGATTACTGGAACGTCCTTCTTGAAACCTGTTTCTGCCTTAAAGTACCTGTACATACCTTTCCATTTTTCACTAAAATTTGTATGACTTCCAATTATGCTTGCTGTCACGTTATCCTTAGCTGATTTCTTTGCTGGATTCAATTTCCTAGTAAGTTCCTTTAATTTCTCCATAATTCAACAGCCATTTCTAACTATGTCTTTCCAATCTGTACCTCCTCCTTAGTCTCTTTATTCTTCTATTATAATAAGGTGGGTCTGTACCATTCCTTACCACCTTCAAAGGTACAAACCTATTTTCTCATTCCTCAACAATTGCTTTAAACCCATTCCTGAGTCTGTTTACATAATTACATTGTTACTTTTCTTAAACTCCCTCATGCCTGCTTTATCAGCCATATGGTACTCCCTAATAGTCCTACTTTTAAGCCCTTCCTTTCTATCATATTTATTTCTAACTACATCAAAGACTTTTTCATGATCACTAATACCATCTATTACTTTGGTTTTCTATAGAGCTCATTCGGTTTCAGCACAACATCCAGAATATTTTCCCCTCTAGTTGGTTCCATCACTTTCTGAATCAGCTGTCTTTCCCATATTAGCTTATTTGCCATTTGTTATTCATGATTCCTTTCGTTCGCATTACCTTCCCAATTGACATTTGGTAAATTCAGATCTCATGCTAAAAGCACATTCCTTTCTATGTTGTTTCTCACATATCTTGTTGAATAATTCTGAATCTGTGTCAACGCTACCCTTTCCTGGTCTGTATGTCCCAAAGACATCAAGTTGCCTATTATCTTTAGAAATGAGCCTTACATCTAGAATTTCATGTTAGTCATCTTTAACTTTTTTGTAGCTTACAACTTCTTCTTTCACCATTCATGTCCTATCTCTATGATACACACTCCAGTTCCGTGAGAAAATTTCTGCATCCATTATATCATTTCTCAGTCTTGACTCAACTCCTATTACAATATCTGGTAGGTATAATACCTATTAAATTACTTAATTCTATTCCTTTCTTTACAATACTTCTACAGTTCAACACTAACAATTTTATGTCATCCCTACTTGATTTCCAGTTCCCTGTTCCCTTATCACCGCTCCCTAGACCGCCCCATTTCACTGAATGTACCTCCCTGTTACCCTTCCAAACAAATTTCCTAACATATACGTACCACTGCAGTTTAAGTGAATGCCATCTGAGCGCAGATCCCTATTTCTTACCCTCCCATTGAGATCTAGTAATCTGATAGCTAGCATGGGGAAGTATCCATGACGGTACGACTCTAAGGTAATAGATAAATTAAAGGAAAAAAAAGGGCTAGAACAAAGTTTTTAAAATGTGCCATAGTAATGATTATGTGCTATTTTCAACCATACGTGGTGAATTTAAGTGTCTTCAGCTCAAAAATTAGTTGCCAACCCGAAGTGTTTCTGGAATTTTGTAAACAGCAAACGGTGGTCATCTCGTTTGCCGCCTAGTATGCTTGAGGACAGGAAAGAATTACAGGACAAGAGGAGCATCTTGGACAGTTTTGCAGATAATTTTGAAAGTATCGTGCACCTGTCACAAAGTGTAATCTATCCACTTCATGCGTGTGTGATATAGGCCTAAACTCAATAGTGACCTCTCCAGCAGAGATATCTTCAATTCTTGCATCTGTGGATACCTCCAAATCATGTGGCCCCGATGATGTACCCACAATAGTTTTGAAAGGATGTGCATCTGAACTAGGAAGGCCACTCAGCATCATAATAAATGTCATTCTCATCAGGGTATTTTGCGTGTGAGTGGAAGAAAGGTTACATCATATCAGTGTTCAAGAAAGGAGACAAAACGGTGTTTGATAACTATAGGCCTCTTGTGTTATTGTCCTGATTTTGAAGGTGGCAGAGAAGATCATGTAGAAGTGTTTGTACAGTTCAATTTCACAGTATATTATTATGTTTCAACATGGTTTTGTACAGAAATGCTCCTCCGTATCCAATATAGTGGTGTGAATCAATTTTATTTCAGAATCTCTGGATAGGAAGCAACAAGTGGATGTTGTTTACATGGACTTCTCCAAAGCCTTGGATTCAGTTCAACATGATAGGGGGAAAGTGCTTTTGAGTGGATTAGAAACTATCTCAGTAATAAGGGTCTGTGTAGTAAAAGGTGATGGTACTATATCAAAGCCGTACCACTCTACTTCCTGTTTCCCCAAAAGCTCTTTACTGGGCCCTCCTTTTTCATCATATTCATAAATGAAATAACAACATTTATACAACACAGTAATTGCTTTCTCTATGATGATGATCTAAAGATCTTTAACGTGATAAGTAGTGAGTTGGACTGTAAGTTGCTACAGTCTGACTTAAATCTACTAAGTAACTGGTGTAAAATGTGGCTGCTTGGTTTGAATACTACAAAATGAAATGCAATTACATTTTCACATAAGTTGAAAACAGTAAATTAGCCCCACCTTTTATGCAATTTTCAAGTAGGTTGTGTGAATGAAATAAATGATCTTGGTGTTTCAAACTGTTACGGTCTTTGCTTTGAGAAACATTTTCATAAGATTTCAAGGAAAGTGTTAAAATTACTTGGCTTTCTGAAAAGAAACTGTGCCGAATTTTTTTCTTCTAGAACTCTAATTACTTTGTTTTGCACTCTGGTCAGACCATCGTTAGAATACTGTTGTGAGGTGTGGCTTACCTTCTCAACACTATTTAATACAAAACATGGAAAGAGTCCAAATAAGGTTCATGAAATGGATCAGCTACAAAAGTTTGGGTATTTCTATCTCTTCGTCTGAGTAGGAGTCTTTTTGTGAGACTATGAGTATGAGGACTTTGCACTCATGCCACAGATGTGCCAAGGTCTGACGAATAGAGTGGATTGCTCAACATTATCTGAGTTGATTCCGTTACATTTTCCTCGTCACAATACTAGGCAAATTTATGTTTCATTTACCTAGTGTGAGAATTGTAGCTTGGGCTAACTCGTGGCTTCTGAGGGCACTAACGTCACTGAATAAGGTGGATGAACCAGTGGATCTTTTCCACTCGCCCCCATCTAAAATCAGACATACCCTATTGACCTCATGAATGTAAGGCCCTCTGTGTAAAATATGTAAATATGTGTATGTAAATGTTTCCAGATGTAGTTTAATAATGTCAATTATTTAAGGATGTTCAGTTTTGTGTATTTATTTATTTATTTATTTGTTTATTTATTTAAGGTGTTGTAAATGTGCATATATAAAGATCTCTAGATTTAGTTTGATCTTGATTATTATTTTAAGATATTACTGTTATTTATTTAAGGTCTATTTGTTATATATTATGTTTATTGAATCATCTCTAATTGGGCAAATAACCTGTTGATGATAAATAAATCTATCTATCTATAATGTGTGATACGAAAGGAAGGTAATGGCATGCTCTCCCACTCTTCATTTCTTTAATATGTCTTCTTGGTAATACATGATCTCCGTGCTGCATTTTATTGTAGATTTGTTGAATATCCATCCAAGGCTTTTAGCTGGGGACTTAACATACAAGAGGTGAGATGGAAGAGATATATTTCATGGTTGCTGTACTTGCTGGTATAAAGTAGAATTTCCTGGTATGAATTTAAAAAAAATAGGATGAGTAGAATATTTATCAGTGTTTATGTACACTGTTCCTGATGTCACAGTGATATTTTATGTGTGTTATGAATGCTCCACAATTTAAAAGTATCCCTGAGCATTTTAATTGGATGCTGTTCTTCTACTGAACTGCACCCATGGGTTTTAAAGATTGCCTGTTTGTAGAAGTTTTCCCTAAATATTTGTGGAATTTTTAAATTAACTCATATACTCCCAGGTAATGAATTATAATGTTCATTTGTTGGTGACTATATCGGTGGATGTGTGCAAAGTGCATGCCTAATATATATTCATTTCCACAGGAACATTCCCAACTTGTATCAGAAATGATACCTCTAAAGCAAGAAACTAAATCAGAATTAACAGAGCCCGGGCCAACACAGGAGAATGCATTTGAGGTAATGTATATAATTTGATAAGCCATTGCCCCATAAAGGGAACAGTGAGAAGATGGCCAATCAGATTTCACTGAGTGACCCTTCATTTCAGTACATACAATTTGAATGTCCTAGGAAAAATATAAATTTTATAACCAATTTTTTTTTTCTTTGAGTGTTTGCAAGATCTCACCCTACGTATCATGTTCAAAGACCACTATATATCATGTAGGGGCTGGTATCATTTCTACTAATAATTTATGCTGTGTAAATATCTTTGAACACACACATTTCCATTTGATACTGTTATTGACACTGTGTAGTGCAACATGAGAAAACTATACGTCCGATTTCAATGAGACGCTATTATAGGGCCATAAGTTGAACCCCTGTGAACCATGTGACATTGCCACGGTAGGGAGGCTTGCCCGTCCCAGCGAAGCAGGTAGCTGAGCCGCAGATACAACCATATCGGAAGGGTATCTGTCAAGGGACCAGAGTAATGAATGGTTCATTGAAAGGAGGTAGCAGGCTTTCGGAAGTTACAAGGGTGGCGGTCTAGATGATTGACTGGTATGGCTGTGTAATAATACTCAACATGGCTTAAGCTCTGTTGATACTGCTGCACGGCTGAAAGCAGCAGGAAGCTACACCCATTACTAACTCCTGAGAACAAGCAGCTCTCTCTGTATGAATGATGTACTGATGATGGCTTCCTCCCGGGTAAAATATTCTGGAGGTAAAATAGTCCCCCATTTGGATCTCCGAGTGGGGACTACACGAGAGGGGGCAATCATGAGGAAGATGGATACTAAAATTTTGTGAGTTGGAGCATGGAATACTAGAAGTTTGAATTGTTGTGGTAGATTAGAGAATCTGAAAAGGGAAATGGATAGACTAAAGTTAAATGTAGTTTGCATATGTGAAGTAGGTCAGCACAAAGAGCAGGATTTTGGTCTGGTGACTACAAAATTATCACATAAAATTGAACAGGGAAAATGTAGGAGTCTATTTAATAATCAATAAGAAAATGGGGCAGCGGGTAAGCTACTATGACCAGCATAGTGAAAGGATTGTTGTCAAGATAGACACCAATCCAGTGCCCACTACAATAGTGCAGGTCTATATGCCTACTATTTGTGGATGATGGGGAAATTGATAGAATATGAAGAGATAGAAGATTTAACACAATATGTAAATGGTGGCGATAATCTAATTGTAATGGGAGACTGGAATACAATTGTAGGCCAAGGACGAGTAGATAATGCAGAAGGAGAATTTGGATTGGGACAAAGGAACAAAAGAGGAAGTCGGCTGTTTGGATTCTGCACAAATCACAATTTAGTCCTTACTAATACTAGGTTCAAACACCACAAACGATGGCTGTACACATGGACAAGACCTGGAGGCACTGCAAGGTATCAAATAGACTTCATTATGATTAGACAGAGATTCATAAACCAGGTGTTGGTTTGCAAAACTTTCCCAGGAACAGATGTGGACTCTGATCACAACTTGTTGGTCATGAAATGCCATCTGAAGTTGAAGAAATTGAAGAGGGTAACGAATCCAGTGAGATGGGATGTAGACAAATTGAAATAAGAGTGTAATGGTGTGTTTCAAGGAACATGTTGCTTGAGGACTAAATGGAAAGCCTGAAAGAAACACAGTGGAAGAAAAATGGACTGTCATGAAGAATGAGGTCAGTAAGGCTGCTGGAGAGATGTTAGGGAGAAAGGAAATATCTGCTAAGACTCAAGAAATACTAGACCTGATCAATGAACAACAAAAATACAAGAATGCAAAAAATGAAGAGGGCAGAAAAGAATACAGGTGATTAACGAATGAAGTGGATGGGAAGTACAGTGCAGCTGAGGAAGGATGGCTGAAGGAGAAGTGCAAGAATGTTGAAAGTTGTATGCTCCTAGGAAAGGTAGAGACTGCATACAGGAAAATCAAAGAAACCTTTGGAGAAAGAAAAACTAGGTGTATGAATATTAAGAGCTCAAATGGAAAACTACTTCTAGGGACAGAAGACAAGGTAGAAAGATGGCAGGAACATATCCAGCAGCTGTATGAAAGTAAGGACATAGATGTTATGGTTCTGGAACAAGAAGAGGCTATTGATACTGATGAAATGGGTGACGCAATGTTGAGGTCAGAATTCAACAGTGCTTTGAGAGACCTTAATAGGAGCACAGCACCTGAGTTTGATGGCATTCCCTCTGAAATACTGACTGTTTTAGGAGAAACCAGCATGGTGAGGTTATTCCATTTAGTGTGCACTTCTTGAGAATACACTTCACAATCCAGGGAGAGGAAATTGAAACCTTGAGATTTGCTGATGATATTGTTAATTTATTTGAGACTGCAGAAGGTCTGGCAAAGTTGCTGAATGGTATGGATGGAGTCTTGAGTGAGGAGTACAAGATGAAAATAAATAAGTCCAAAACAAAAGGAATGGAGTGCAGTCGTATGAAGTCAGGTGATGCAGAAAATATTACATTACTACATTACTTGGGTAGTAAAATAACTAACGATGGCAGAAGAAAGGAGGACAATAAATGCAGACTAGCACAAGCAAGGAAGACCTTTCTTAAGGAATGAAATTTGCTCATAGGAATTAGAAAAATGTTTTTGAAGACTTTCGTTTGTAGCGTGGCAATGAATGGAAGTGAAACATGGATGATGACTCGCTCAGAAAGAAAGAGAATATACCCTTTTGAAATGTGGTGTTACATATTAATGCTGAGTGTGAGATGGATAGATCAAATCATGAATGAAGAGATACTGAATCAAATTGGTGATAATAGATCTTTGTGGCTAAATTTGATGAGAAGAAGTGATATAATGATAGGGCAAATATTAAGACACTCAGGACTTGTGCAGTTGGTTTCTGAGGGAAGTGTAGTGGGTAAGAATGGTAGGGGTAGACCAAGGTATGAGTATTCCAAGCAGATTAGAGCTGATGTAGATTGCAGATATAGGTGAGCACAGGGTGGGATGGCATGGGGAGCTGCATCAAATTAGTCTATGGACTGATGACTCATACAACAAGTTGGAATATGCTGTAAAATGTAGTTTTCATAGGTTTCTTAGGTATTATATAAAATATTGTAATTTTCTTTGCATAATTCAAAGGTTTTCATTGGGTATTTTAATGCATAGTTAGGTGTTGGGTGGCAGCTAGCCTTATATCCATGGCCTGCTGCTTTGTATCATACAACTGCTGATATAATTCCAAGATTCTTTGCAATATGCACAATGTATGGCATCTGATGTCATTGCTACTAGTGTTACATTAGGTTGTTGTTTTGACAGTAGCATGCATTTTATGTAACTTGTTTCTTGAAGTTCTGATATTACGAGTTGATGGAGTTAACTTCATTATATAAAATTTCATCTACAAATTAGTTTACTACTACATGTGTTGGAGGACGTCCCCATCCTTGCAGTCGATTCTGCGGAGACTCATCTTACAAGAAACTGTTTGGGAGGAACATATTAATTGCAATGAGACCTGGTAGAATATCAGTGACGGCAGTAACTTGATGATAATAGTAATCCTCTGTAATATATTAGTACCTAAAGGTAGTAAATTTTGGCTGTATTTTAAAATGTAATATGGTGCAACAAATTTATCATATGCAATGAAACTTTTTATTATGGTCAATGGAGGCATCCAAACTTTGCCTAACTCCTGTCATTGTTACATAATAATGTTTTTTAAATAAAATCTGTCACTGGAAAGAAACAAAATGGAACCATTTTCTTCGGAAAAAAATGTTTGGGGAACTGTCTGCGAATGGTGGTGGGCAATTCATGAACTTGGAGAGCTTTGTTGGAATGAGAATCATTATGATATGAATTCTGTTTGCATTGGAAAGCAACAAAAAATGACAAGTCTAGTCATGAATCAAAAGTTTGCAACAAGAAATGGAGCACATAATAGGATAAACAAAATAGCTCGTTTTTGTGGAAAGAAGGAGTAATTGAAGCATGCCACCCAACTTTTATCAAAATGTGCAGGAACAAAGAAAAATGTTTCTTCATCGCAAATATATTAATTTTCAGCTTTAAAACAACTAAATGCAATTTTTAATGAATAACAAGTTAAAAACTTCATGATTGTTCCGTATTGAATAGAGAAATATACAATAGTAAATAGAAGGAAGGATCCACCTTTCAATACTCCGTTGTTAAGTTGAACCAAATAGAAGGTACAACCTGTGCATTTGGGACCAGTTTCAACACATTTGAAGTGTCATCATCAGCCAATTAGCAAAGCAGTGCAAAAATTAAGTCATAAAGATCTAAAAACAACTAACACAATGATCACAGTCAAAAGAGTAAAACGAACACCACTATTTTGGCACAGGTTGTAACTTCTATTTGGTTGAACTTAACAACGGAGTATTGAAAGGTGGATCCTTCCTTCTATTTAATATTGTAAATAACAAGTCATGTTCAACCACCAGATGCAATAATACCACTCTAATGATGACAGTGCGACATCTGTTTGAAATCTCAACACAGTGGAACAGTGCTGTGTGGGACTGCCTGTACAGCGTTATTCCAAAGCAAACATAATATACGTGAACATAATAACAGAAATTACTTTCTTAACTGTTTCATTACACAGAAAGGAACCTCCATGGTTCAGGTGGCAGCACGCTGGCCTCTTACCGCTGGGTTCCGTAGTTCAAGTCCTGGTCACTCCATGTGAGATTTGTGCTGCAAAAAGTGGAGGCGGGACAAGTTTTTCTCCAGGTACTCCGGTTTTCCCTGTCGTATTTCATTCCAGCAACACTCTCCAATATAATTTCATCTGTCATTAAGTAATAATTGCCCCAGAGGAGTGCAACAGGCTTCGGTAGCTGGCACAATTCCTATTCCCATCACTAGATGGGGGCTTCATTCATTCCATTCCTGGCCTGTTTGAATGACTGGGAAGAGGCTGCAGAATTTCATTTTACACAGGAAATATATTTATTTTGTCAAGATAAAACACATTACACTACATTTATCAGTTAATATTAAATATATCTTGTATAATTATTCGTATTACTTTGAAAATAATTGAAAATATCATCATACTTCTAACAGAGAGTCTGAATAAAATAGAAGAATCAGAGAAATTTGGCTGACTAAACCATGAAAACCAAATACAAATGAACAAATCCAACACTGTCAAGGTGCTAGTCTTCAGAAAGGAGCCCTGTATTCTGGTCTATGATACTTGCATACGTCTAGTAAGTCCATTTTCTCTTCTTTAGTGATGGGAAGTGGACTTACATATAAGGCAAGAAGGTTCCATGGCAGAGTACCTGTTGTTGTCGGTTTGTTCATGTTTAATATAGTGTATCTTACTCAGGGATGAAGAATGTTATGGGGCTCACGAGCACTCACCACAGTTGGATCATCACTGGACAGTTTTAGCCACATTACCTTAGTAATTTTCAGGCCACAGTCTCTGTTTACGGATGATTCGACCTCACTTAAATCCTTAAATTCAGTTTGTTGGAGTTCAGTCACCATGAATGGTTTCTTCAGAGATGCCTCCCCTATCATGTATTTTCACTGCATAGGAACCGTCACTTGAGAAACTCTCTTCCGCTTTTCAATGAGGGCAAAGTCCCTACACATGGGAGAAAACTGTACCTTGTGTATTTCTGCGAAGTATTTATATAGAGAAATGATTCTCCGGTTATTTTTCCGGCCTGTACAATGATCACACCTAACAATCATTTTCCGATTTTCTCCTGGGAGTAGAATACTGTACTTTTCCACAGCAAGTTTCAAGATGCATGAGCCTACTTCAGCAGAACCTCTTTTCCTAAGCCTCTCATGCCATATATACATATTTAAGGTACCGCTACCCATATCATGAATGGCTAAGTTATAGCATGAAAGCTGCCTTTGGTAAAACATGTTTAAATGAGTCAACATGGGACAGAGGAGGACTTGCTGCATGTCAATGCAAATTGTGACAGTATTTTTACTCGTAATGGTAGTATTGGAATCAGAATTCAGACATGTTCTGCTATAGCGTGATGCAGAGCACTTTCACTCTCGATAGCCTTATGTTCTGACTCATTCAATGATACAGTTAGCTTGCTAAGCAGTAAATCATAAAATCTGCAAATATCGGACCTGGGTAAACTGAAACGTAAATTTAAATCATTGTCAAGAATTTCTTCACACAGAGGTCTTGATACGGCAGCTGTCGGATAACGTCATTTAAATGACTCGTACATCATGGAAAGGTTAAGATCTAGATTGAGGCACTCCTCACTTTTCTGTTGGCTATAATGGCTTGGCTGCCTCGGAAAAGAGGAAATGTGTTCCCTTGCACACTGTTCCACTGTGTCATCAATAGCAGGCATCTTCATGCCTTTGCAGCCATTTTGCTCCCTGCACTCGAGGAGTGAGAGCAGCTTAGCGAGGAAATAGGGGAAGAAGTAAGAGAAGTGCATGACTTAGTATGTACTGAAGGCCAGTGGCACAAAGGTATAGCACATCTTTCTGGACAGGTTATATTACGACACAATACGCATAAACTCATTTGAGTTGACAGTAGTGCGTTTCCGCCTTTATCATCACACCACACGGCGTTCAAATGTAGTTGGGAAATGTTGCATTTACTATGGAAGAGAGTTCAGCACAGCCTAGGTCATCGACACCAACAAGTTTCAAACCTTCCTGGGAAGAAGAGTATTTAATAGTTCAAGAAAATATCACGGCAAAATGTTTAACATGTAATAAAATGTGGAATCACATTAAAAACATTAGAAGAATATAATGAGGTTTTAAGGTGACTTATGACGATTTTGAGAGTAGGTTTTGCGATATTCAGGCATTATAAAAGGATCTGCAGGTGTTCGCTACGCCCTTCTCAGTTGATGTGCAAACTGTTAGAGCAGAATTACAACTAGAACTGATTGACTTACAGTGCGATACTCAAATGAACAATAGGTTTGCAAACACAAACAGTTTGACTGATTTTTATGTTAATTTTCCACAGGAGAGATTTCCTAGATTGTACGCATTTAATGCTCATATTGTAAGTATATTTGGATCAATTATTTATGTGAACAGGTGATTTCATTAATGAAGTTTTGTAAATCTAGACACAGAAGTAGGTTTACTGATGAAAACTTGAAATGTGTTTTGCGTTTTGCCAATACGCAAGTGATAGTACCAACCATTGATGCAGTACTATCTAAACGAGCCCAAAGGTCCCATGAATGGGGAGTTCACCAGTGAAATGTTTCAGTTCGTGTGTTTAATTTGTTGTCTTAATCATAAATGCCCTACAAATATTGAAATGTATGGTAATGAGAGTGCAAAGAATGGGTACAAATCACATAAATTGTATTTTATTTCAGTAAATGTACGTGACCCAAAGCTTCAATTAATTATGAAAATGTATTTATTCAGGAAATATTGCACACTGCTGTATATTTCCTTTGTCAATGAATAATTTTTTTGTCATGTTACACTCTGTAATCTGTGTCCTGTTTGTCTCCCATGATCCATGCTTCAAATTATTATTATTATTATTATTATTATTATTATTATTATTATTATTATTATTATTATTATTATTATTATTATTATAGCTGTTGTTCATATTATGGTAACATTTCCAAGCAGCAAGTACAGTACGGCCGCTGTCTTGTCCCGGGCAGAGCAAGTAACACCGGCTCCATAGAGCAACTGCTTGAAAACGTCTGATCAATAGCATGATGCCTGTTCTTATGCCTTCCATGTTGATCTTTTGGACTTATGATACCATCATTGTCTTAGATTGGAGTGTTTGAATCGTCCTCTGAGTAAAGGAATATGGGTCCAGCAAGGTCTTTTGACAGACCCGTTTCCCTCCAATTTTGTAACTTAAGATACAGTTCTTTCTCCAAGTGGCATTATTCTTACCCTTCTTCCTTCATTTTGGCTCTGATACATGTAACCAATAAAGAAGACTGTTCATCATACGAGAGGCTGTAGAACTTCTTATAAAGTTGTTTTATATGTGCCTTCAACTCTAAACAGCCATTTTTAAAACAGTGCTCCGGATTGCAGCCGGTGCTGGTAAAGAAAATGAGAAAAGGTGAAACCTATTGCGTTGTTATTATATTATGGCATGCTGAACTAGCCTATTGTGTCTTTTCCCCTCTATTAACCTAGTTTCTTTTCACGTGGTTCGGGATGAGGTGAGACGCAAACTATGTGGCAAAGTTTTCCAGACGGATGCTCCTACTGAGAGATGAATGAAGATAAATGAAATAGTGAGGAAGTTACAATACGTATCCTCTGAGCTGTATGCTTACCATTTAAAGTAAATATAATTTCTAGTAATACATATTTAGAGCGTGATAGCCAAGCGGTCTAACCGCTGGCTTCTAACCAAAGCGCTCGGGGTTTGAAACCTGCCCAATGCAAGTGGGATTTTGAAATTGAAAGACATGTCCGTGTCGTTTGGATTCCACTTAAAACTGGAGGTCGCATGCCTTTGATTATCTCAATAATCACTTATAATTACAGGCTTAGTTGTTTCTCGTTGTGTAAATTTCTTTAATCTTTCCATGTGCCTAGGGAAGTTTTCAGATGGGCCTACGTTTTAATGTTCTTGGCTTGTTATACACCCAAACATAAAGAGAACAAAGTTAATAACAATTTCTCCAAGATTTTCTTCATATACTTGCTCAGCAATGCTGACATCACACCTTCCTACCTTCTCATTATTTAAACAACATAGCTTGTGACCGAGCCATACAGTGATTTTCTTCTTATTTGGTTTGGAGGCTGTTCAGCAGGGATATTCTTCCTACATCAACTTATATATGCCTTTCCCTGATCCCTCAGTGTTTTGCATTTAATATCCTTCCACTCACTCGTTTGCTTTACGTTTTCTTCATCTGTTCTGTTGGTTTATATTACTAGGACTCAATACGACCGCGCTCGCCATATTGTAAACTCCACTGTGCTGTATAGCGTTGTTCCCCTGCGCCAAACTTATAGCGCTGTTCGATGGTGTGCTTCAATTGTATATGTAGATTGTTTTTCATGTTCTTTCAAGTTTCTCCTTTTCTGTTGCTACATGTTCTAGTGCTGTCATATCATTTTATGTTCTATTTCCTACCCCTCTATATAATTATCACCTGATTTAACTCTTCCTTTTCATTTCTTTTATTTTTACATTGGAAGTTAAATTACTGGTAACATTATTGTGCCAATATGAAATATATTTTGTTAGCTGCTTTGTGTATATATTACTCTTCTCTCATTATTTCTTACTTATAGCCTTCTGCAGATATTAAGGAGGAAATGTTGATAGAACAACATCAACCTGTTCCAAATATCAAAGAAGGAAACAAGTAAGTACCATCACTAATCCTACACAATGTGGAATATCTTGTTTAACTATTCACTGGCATGCTCAGTTGTGGGTGTTTTTAATGTCCATAAACTGGCAATTTCTGTCACTCTAATTGTTTCTAGGCAAGGTTACCTTTAAGATTTAATAATTCAAAAAGCTATTGGTTAGAATTAAGGGAATTGTTCAGGAACTTTAAGAACACGTTTAATCTGTTGATAGTTTTATTGAATACAGCCTGCAAAATCTGCCTGATGTAAATCAGGTATTTGTGAAGTTGATTTGTTTATGATACCTTTGAGGAACCATGAAAATTGTCTTCATTCCTTCACTGTCACTGCAGTATTTTTCATCATATTTTTATCACATGAAATGTGATCTGCAATTATTTCTTCCAAAGCATTCTCAATTTTTTCAGAAATATAAAGTTGTGCATATACAATTGTATGCAGAGATAGATTGTGAACTAAATGTACAAATTCAACATTTTAAGGTTTATAATACTGTGAAAGGGATTTAATTGCTTCAATATAATATAGTAATTAAGAACAAAAATTTGGTAAAGGAAAGCTCTGTTGATCATCTTTTCTTACACATGACCTCATTTTGCAACTGTTGCCTGCAGATGTATTAACTTAAAACCTATCAGAGTAGCATTATACTCAAACACACACCCTCACATTCATCAAAGAATTTAAATGGTTTACTGTATATTAACCAATATGAATATCAAGTAATCTTACTCGCACACAATTATTATACATTTTAGACAACAGTCAACTAGGTCTTCATGTTTATAGGAAACTGCTCGCAATCCCTTGTCATTGAAGTGCTCAGCTGTGCAGCATATATATCAGTCAGTAAATTTCAACAGATAATCTCGGCAAGAGTCTCTTAAATTTAGGTATTCCATCACTGTCCCTGACACTGACCAGTAAGGAATTCCAATGTCTGGAACCAGTCACAGTTAAAGAATTGTTATATGTGTTGAATTGTGAAGATGAATAGCAAGGGTAGTGTCACAGTAGTGACAGGAGGGGAGGAAAAGTGAAATTTGGAGGAAAGGCACTAAGGTGAATTGCTATGCAGATGTTTATGTACTAGTGAAAGTATATTATATTTATGTCTATTATCAGGTTTTATGCCTCCGAGTCTCAGGCGGCAGCATGATGGCCTCCCACTGCTTGGTTCATGTGAGATTTGTTCTGGACAAAGTGGATGTGGGAAAGGATTTTCTCCATGTTCTCCCTTTTTTGTCATCTTTATTTCCAGCTTTTCTTATTATTATTTTCTTCTTTTGTAGCCTCTTTCAATCAATTGCTGGATATAGGCCTCTTCCATATGCTTCCATTGTCTTCGGTCTTGAGCCACTTGGAACCAGCATGTTGCAGCCAACAGCTTTATGTCATCAAGCCATCTCTTCTGGGGTCTTCCAATGCCTCTCTTCTGTTCCCATGGTCTCCTGTTGTAGTCTTGTTGAGCTACGTGTACTACCCATTGCCATTTTAGTCTTGCTACCCTCTTGAGGATGTCTCTTACATTTGTTCTTCTCCTGATATCCTCTGAACGGATCTTATTCCTAAGCATCTGTCGCTCCATGGCTCGTTGTGTTCGCTGAAGCTTGCGAGCACTTTCCTTCGTCAGAGTCATCGTTTCCAGATTGTAAGCAGTAACTGGCAGCATGCACGTATTATAAACCTTGGTCTTCTGGTTAATTGGAACATCCTTGTTGGTCAGGATGAATCTTACTTTTCGGAATGCTGTCCAACTCATACCTATTCTGCGAGGAATTTCTGCATGTTGGTTGTCTTTTCCAAGTTTTATCTTGTGTCCAAGATAGATAGTTTCTTCGACAGCTTCTATATATTGGTTTCCCATTTTAAGTGGTTGACAGCCTGGGCTTCTCAAAAAATCTGGCAGATTTGAAGTCTTTGAAGAAGTGCACTGTACCTCTAGTGATGGATCCGTAAACGTGCAGACATCGTCGCAATTGACAGGAAGAGAAACATCGGCGTTGTTATTGATCCAACAATAAGGTTTGAGAGTAACAGTTCACAGGCCAAAGAAGAGACACTACAAACCCTGTTATTAATACTTTGAAGAAAAGTATCACATACCTGCCAGTTGCTGGGAAGTGATTGGGTTACTCTTCGGTGCGCGAAGATCTGTCTCAAAATTTTCAATGAATTTCTTCCTTCATTTTGGTATTCCCGTTTGGTATCTAAAAGATATTTGTTTAGATGTATTATGAGATTATTTGGCAATAGTAAATCATCATTTGTATGGTATGTGTAAAGAAAAATAAAGTTTTCCTGATCGGGGATAGCTGTAGGGCTACAACAAGGGAAATTCAAAATTTAAAAAAAATATATAAGCTCATTTTATCCTAAGATAAATAGTGCAAAAATAGATAAAAAGTTATGCTGTTACCGTATGGCACCCCTTGTTCTAGGGCAGCTATCCCTTGTGGATTCTCTCTCTCTCTCTCTTTCTTTCTCTTAATGTTCATTTCCAAACCAGTCTTAGCAGAGGCAGTTTTTAATTCTTGGATCATGCTTTCTAGCTCATCTAGATTTTCACTTATGAGCATGTCATTGGCAAAACGCAGGTGGTTCAAATATAACCCATTGATTTTTATTGCTTTATTATCCCAATGAAGGGTTTTGAATACATCTTCCAAGGCAAGGGTAAAGAACTTTGGAGAGATTGTGTCACCTTGTCGAACTCCTTTGCCAACTGAGATTTTATTGGTGATGAGGTCTCTGTCCACTCTCACTAGCATTGTTGCTTGATCATAAATGTTTTCCAGGAGCTTTATATATCTTGAGTTTATCATGGAATTCATGATTGCCCAAATCTCCACTGAGTCAAAGGCTTTTTTATAATCAATGAAGGCCAGATGAATCTTGATGTTGTACTCAGTGGTTTTTTTAATTCAAGAAGAAGACGAATAGTCTGGATGTGTTCAACAGTTGAGAAAACTTTACGAAATCCCGCTTGCTCGGCAGGTTGATAAAAATCCAGTTCTGTTGGAGATGGTTGGTTACAGTTTTAGTCAGGAGCTTTTAAAGGTGTGGTAACAAACTCACAGGACAATAGATCTCTAAATTTTCCTTACCACCTTTCTTGAAGAGAAGCAACATTCTCTAAATTCATTTCTGCTCATCTGCCAGTCATTAATCTTTGCCGCAGAGGTGTGTGACAGGCTTCAGCAGCTTACACAATTCCTATTCTCTCCCACTAGATAGGGTCTCATTCCTTCATTCCAGACACAGTTGAATGACTGGAAACAGGCTGTGGTTATGGGAATGAGTTATATGCCTGTCATTGCTCAAGTTTCATAAGTCACTGCAGTTTCATTGTTTGTTTTTCATTTGCATCAACAAACGCTACTCCTCAGGAGTTGAAGACAGGAAGGACTAAAGTCTCAACTAGTATTTGTCGCATGTCCAATGGTAAAATGTTTTGTTTCTTTTGAATTGATGAAGGAAAGTAAAACACATTCTGACATAAATTTTTGATATGTTACATCCAGTTAAGGATTTCAGTCATTGTCACACCAAGGTTTCTCACAGTGATGATTTTATTGTATAATGTATATGGAAAAAATGTAATGTAATGAGCTGCAGAGAGCTGGATATAATTGCTTCCATTTTTGATGGGTTTGTTAAGAAGCCCATCTGATCGTGCATATTTGCTTAATTGCTTCACTTCTACATTTATGTTTTGAACTGTTTCTGATCATTTACATACTTTCCAGTGCCTTTATGTACTAGCAGGAAATAAAATGTGAACATCAAGAAGATACTAGTTTAGAGGAATGGAATTTAGGCTCTTAAATTGACTAGGTAACATATTTCTGTGATTAAAGTTTTCTTGTCACAGGTTCAAGTATTTGCAAGTGGACCTGTGATATGGCACTGCAATAATAACCACTGTACCCACCACGATTTTGAATGCATGCAAACTTGCATACATTGTGTTGTACAAGTGCCATAAGTCATTTTGTGGGGTGGAGTTTGATGCTTGTTGAACTTGATCAGCCAAATCAGAAATTGCTAATGTTGATATTGGAGGATGCTGGAATTGTTTTTCTATAATGTACCAAATATGCTCAATAGGCGAAAGGTCTGGTAATGTTGGAAGGCCAAGGCAAGTGATCGACCTTCTGTAGAGCATGTTAGATGACAGTAGCAGTATGAGGACTCTTGTTATCCTGTTGGAAAACACCCGCCTTTAATACTGCGAATGAATGGCAGCACAGATTAATCAATCACCAGTCTAACGTATTAAAATGCTGTCAGTGTTTTCAGGATAACAAGAGTGCTCCTGCTGTCGAAGGAAACCACATCCAAGACCATAACTCCTGGTGTAGGTCCAGTGTGATGATGTCACAGCAGCTTGGCTCCAAGCACTCCCCTGGCCTCCCAGCAACCTACAGTCATCACTGGCTCCAAGATTGAAATTTTTCTCACCTGAGAACACAACAGATGTCTAATGAGCTGTAGCTCGACACTGATGAAGTCGCAAATGGCAGTGATTCAGAGTTTGTAGCATGAGCGGTACAGGACGTTGGGGTCAGAGCTGTCCTTTGTTACAGTTTGCTATGCTACTCAGCAGATGCAGATAGTACCTCAGCAACAATCTCTTTTCCTCAGTAAGCGCTTTTCTCCTGCTTAGATTTAGATAAGTAGGAAGGATTTCCTTTCAGATAATGAGTCAGCTGTTCGTTTCAATGTAGCCTAAATATTATGTTCATTCATTGCAGTTTGCTGTATTGAAGTCTCCAATTCACCTATCTTCAAGTATTTGGGACACTTTGTACTCGCTTTGTGAGGTTCAAAGTTATTTTTACCCATTTTAATCTAAGTTTCAAATTGTTTGGGTGACTTCTCACCACCAGGAAATTGAAAAGAAGAGAGATCTTTGTTATCTTCAGGATTAGAATCACAACCCAATTAGCAAAACCAACAAATTAAGGAACTATCACTGATTATTTAAGAGCTGCAGGAATCTTGTTGTGCGCAGTTTGCTGCTGGGCTAAAATGGTAAAAGTGATGTCATCATGCTTGAGAGACAGCCATTTATCTCCAAAACCTGTCATCAGATTCTAACTCTGAATAACACAGTAGTACTTCTTTATTGAAGAATTTTATTTCCATTTTTCTATTTTTTAAATTTTGGATCTTCCTTGGTAAACATGTGTTACTAGAGAATTCTGGGGAGTTGAAAATAAATGTTAATTCCTTCCATATTTTCAGAAAAAATTATAAAAATCAAGAAATGTTCAGAAAATTTTGACACATGTTAACCCTAGATTTACAAAGTTCTTGGATGACTATGAAATGAAAACAATAACAATTGTTGTTATATGACTGTTATGATGGAACTTACCAGTACTGTGAATAGTTTTCACAGATTGATTCACTGAAAATTCATCGTCACTGTCATAAAAAATTCAGGCTCTTCATTCTTTAAAGCACCTAATCTGTCTTCTGTGTCAATTTTTCTTTTTGGCAGTTGGGCTCAACTCTACTCAAAACTAGAATGCACCTGCTGCAACAAAGTACAAGTCTAAATTGTAGTAAAAGCGCTGTGCACTGATACATTTTTTCAGCTGTCACCGTCATTGAGAACTATTATGAGAGACTTCTTTATATTCTGCAAGAGAACTGCGGCATTAGACTAAACTTGGGTTCGGGAGAAAGCATGACATTTTAAATTTAAGTTAGCCCATACCTGGGAAAGTGAAATATATGAACTGACATCTTAGTTTACTTGGGCTTGGGATCGGAAATACTAAAAATATTAGGAAGGTAACAAAGGCGTACCTTGAACACTAAGAAACCAAAACATGAGCAGTGTTATGAGAAAATGCCGTGTTTTGAAAATTCTGTTTGTATGCAATTCTGTATTATCTGATTGGTTTATGATAGAAGAGTTTTCCATTGATTATCTATAAAGTATCCTGATCACACATTTTGCTTTGAAATTTGAGATAATTTCATATCCTGGTTGGTGCATAAATGCCACCCCATTTGTTTGATGAATTATTTATTTTGGACTATATTAGCACTGAACTATTAAGAAAGTAATCACAACAGCATGAAATATGTCCACAGTGGAAAACATGTCCCATTTGTGTGTCTTTTTTACCTCACACTTTATCATATTCATGAAAACTTCTCCACAGAAGTCTTCAGACACGGCGTGGTGTAACTCTATGAAGATAACTGTGCATTTTTATATATATCTTTTAGTGCTGAAGAAACACTGGGTATTAGGTGAACTTCAAACTTTGCTGGTACAGATGGGGTTAAAAGGTAACATCACTAGGAAGCTTGTTCCCCTACACAAATCCTTCACGCCAAAATCAATGAGACTTTCTTTGGATGGTCAATAGGTAGACGGTCCAGTGTGCACCAAAGTGAAACCACCATAGGGTCACTATAACATAATTGATTCCACTATCTTTTGCCTTCTCTGCAGCTTTTAATCTTTGCTTGTCAGCCATTATTTCAAACTAATGCATGTTACATACAATGCTATTTCATATAGTTCTCATGTAGTATTGTTGGCTATTGGGTGTATGATTTGAGGCAGTGTATCGATTCATTCAAGTGACAGAGTGAATCGATTCACAGGAACGGCGAGCTCTCGGCACATGATTCAGCTGACTTGCAGCAGACATTGTTGTGTGGTGCACTCATGGGTCATTGAGACACAACACACACACATGGTTCCTTATTGGTACACTGGACATTGGCAGAGAACCGAACCTTTGCTTCAGCGAGACGTACAGAGCCATGACACACTGAAAATATCATACGCTATAATGGACTCCCACTCTCAGCTCATTTGTAAAATAATACCTAGTTGCGTTCTGTGTCTTCTTCCAACAGGGAGGTTTAAATAATGGATGGATTTATTTGCAGTGTTAGAAAGGTAAACAAATCATAATTCCAAAATACTTAGCCAGTAAATAGGTACCAGTAGGCTATTACTGTAGGTTATTGTATTTATTAGTTTAATGAATCAGTATTATAACCTAGTTGACATTCGACAATTTCACTGAACTCTCTAGCCTATCCTATGACAATGAGTCCTGCTCATGACCACTCAAAGTTGTATGTTTTACATTGGGAAGAACTGCTGTATTCTCTCAGTTCATTTGTTGCATCATTGCACAAGACTGCAATAATCGAATCACTAGATCACCAGTGTACATGAAGAGTGAGTAAGTGAGCCGACTGACAAAATAACTTAAATAAAAAGATCATAAATCCAAAAGGTTACTTAAAATCTTGGATAGCCTGTACAAAGTATGACAATTTAAAAAATCCTTTGCTAATAGAAAAACACATTTTCAAAGATGACCAAGTGGGTTAGCCATGTGATTAGGATCATGTAGCTTATGAGCTTGCATTCGGGGAATGGCGGTTTTGAATCCTACCGTCAGCAGCCTTTAAGATGGTTTTCCGTAGTTTCCCTCTTTGATGCCATTCAAGTGCTGCTCCTGTGCCTTGATTAAAGCGACCCATATGTTTAGAGACATCACATTGTACCAGGAAGGCTTAGGCCGTGGCACATACGAGTTATAAATCTTTACTCTTGAGTGAACGGCTAAGTTACGATGTACAAACAGCTGTGCGAGAGAAGGTTCTCGGTCTCACTGCACTGCGTGAGGGAGACTGCATGAGTGGAGCAAGGTCAAGTGATGTCAGCACTCCTGTAGCTTCCCTCCCCTTAGAATTCTCTCGAAACCATTTTCAAGATTTTCAGCGACTGGATCAATAAATATGAGACCAACAGTAAATTATAGCTCATACTTTAAAAGTAAAACCTTGCAAATCTGAGATCAATCCATCTAGTGGTTTCCAAGATATAACAAGTTAAAGTTTGGGAAGTGTTATCACCCCTTCATCACCTGACTGAGAGTGCTGCTCGCAGCTGGATATAAATAGGTCAGCGAACCGAGAGTATAGCCAGTGTGTGTACCTTGAACTATATGATTATGACAGAACGACAGTATGCTCCATTGCGCTCCGCGAAGACATAGAAGTTACCCTCGAACACTTTGAAATTGTGCGAAGACGTCGCAAGTAAAGTTTCTACCGCGTCGTGACGAATGAAATGTTATAAAATTTTCTCCGACTAAATCGTCCTTGTATAATATTTAGGAGTCTGTTTACCGAGTGAAGTTACAATAGAAATTGTGAATTGAAGTGTAATAGGAGACTCAAGTATTTCATTTACCAGTTGACGGTATTGTGGACTTTGTCATTTTCTTGTAATTTTGAACATGCCATTGACTGTGACAGTATTTTAAGACATTGCGTGTGATAAGCTAAACTTCTTATTTATGACCATTTAAATGATTCTGAGATGCATTTCTCCTATACTAGCACAATTGTGAACTGTGTGAGTTACTATTCCACTAAACACTCGACAAATAACAAGGCTAAATGTGACTATTTTTTTGTGTATTTTCTCGAACTTTCGATTACTACCACGTGAAACTAACTGAATGTTAACAATTTTTTACGGCAATATTAGGTCGTACGGACTCGTGTTATGAAAATTCAGTCATAAAATCTTCTTAATCTGTGAACATTATTATTCCAGAGACTGTTACGAATGACATTTTTTCAAGTGTTCCATGGACTGTGATGATTATTCTACAGTCAAACCTAAAACATAATCAGTGACTATTATGAACAGTGACAGTGTTCAATCCTTATTGTATAAACTGTGTGTGTCAAAAACTGTTTTTTCCATTTAGAAAAACTGTATGTCGTTGCTTCATTAACTTGACTTACAAATCATACTGTAGCAGACTGTGATATTCTAAGTCACGTATTGAACATCTTGAAACGAAAGTGAGAATACGAACTGTGCATTGAGACTTGTGTCAGCGTATAATACCAATCTTACTGATAATTGAGAGCTCTATAGTCCATTATATTGTGTCAATTGAACTTTCCATGTTCCGATATTATCTTTAAAAGAACATCGGAAATCTTGGTAAAGTGTCACAAGATTCTGCTGCGTAGAACGTCATTTCCAGCGTGGGGTTAACGTGGTTTCTTCGATCATGGTACCCATCGAGGGACGTCGACGGGGGATAATAACGTGGTATCTTCATTGAACGGACTTGTCATGCTGCTGGTGCTGAGTTCGAGCCTTGGCTGCATGCTGCAGAAAGTTCCGGTCACCAAGTCGCAGGACAGTTCTTCACCAACCATTATAAGCAGATTCCAGGTGATTTTCTTATATTTTGAGTGAGTAATTCCACTTAGACGCTGACTCACTTTTAACAAAGCACTCAGTTAATAATAGTGCTCCAACAACAGAAAAGTGCTTTGTGTAATTTCAGCTTACTGTTCATTATAATTTAAGAAGACTCCGTGTCTTGCTTTTGAACTGTAAATTCTTCTTTAGAATCTTCTATAACTTGAAGTAATTTCACGTAGATGAACTCTGGGGTTTGCAAGTGCTCTATTTTATTTTCAACCTAGATGAACTGTAGGAGTATACAGCAAGTGATCAAATAATTTTTATTTGAACTATCAACTTATTCATGGAAGTGTGTGTTAATATTATGTTCAAAAATATTAGAAGAACTGTAGGTTTGCATCACAAGTGTTGGATTTAATGAAATTCAATGTGCAAAGTGCTATTTTGGTATTTAAATCAATCTTAGATGAACTGTATGGTGTTTACGATCTCTAAAACGTGATATTTATTTTGGACATTTCTAATCAAGTGGATGTCGCACAATACAACAGCATCAATATTTTATTTTGCATTTTTGAAAATTTAAGTTTGACGATTCAACTGCAGGGTGATTTTCATGAATATTTTTAATAAATATTGTCAAAAAGATTTTACCATCTATTTTTCGCCCTTCAAAACTATCCTTCTCTGTACCTCCTCCAATAAGTAACCGAGCACTACCTGAGATCCTTCCCATGCTCTGGCCCCGTAATCATTTCCTTGTACAACATGTACCACCTTGCTTCAACAAAGCAACTACAGTATTGATGTTTAAATCTGGAAATGAGCTATCAAGCTCAAACTGGCAGCCAATCACAATTGTTTCAGTCCTCAGAAGAGTGATCGAGCATGTCCTCAGCTGGAGGTTAAGGGAATTCATTGTGTTTAATGAGTTTTCACAAATTCACCTTGCAGAGTACTGAACACATTATTGCAGTTGATTTTACAACGTGTGATGAAGAATAGCAGCAATGCTACTATAATTTTTCTTGATATTCTCAAAGCCTTTAAAAACATAGGCCATAAACTTCTTAGAAGAACACTGGAAAATTCCACTGCTCCCTCAAAGCTTTCTTCCCTGCTTGTCTTATTACAAGAACAAAATCAAACAAATTAAATGTAACCACTTCAAAACCAAGCCAATATTGCTTAGAAGACGCATTTTGCAGGGATCTCCTTTATCTCCAGCATTATACAATCTTGCAACGGATTATATTTTGGAAGAACTCGATGAGGAACTTGTGGCCACAGAATGTGGATTTTCCATAACACCTGACCTTAAGCCGTTAAATGTCTTAGGCTTCGTGGATGATACCATCATCATCAGTAAAGATAAACAGTTTGCTGTCAAACTTGCATGGATGGCAATTCAATGATTTAATGAGAATGATTTAAATATTAATCTATAGAAGTCGGTATATATAAATATTGTTCAAGGTAAGTTCATTGGTGAAGATATCTCAATTTTTGGAGGAGACATGAAGAGTATGTCTCCATGAGAGTCAAACAAATATTTAGGAGTGAACTTTGAGGGTATTATCACATTCAACTCTCAAGCTTCAATTATTAATCTAATCAACAAGTTACAGTCTCTATCGTCCTCACCGCTTTTACAAACTAATAAAAAAATTTATATTCAAAATACTTCAATTTATTCATTTTTTATTTACCTGTTCCAAACAATTCCGTCTGAGCAGATTCCTGTAAAATTGCACGAAGATTCAGAAAAATGATGAGAAGCACATTAAAAGAAATATCACAAGTTCCTGGTGATATGCTGGACACCATACTATACAGTCCTAGGAAATTGAAGTGACTGGGGCTACTCCGTTTGTGTTGGGAGGCTGTTCTTCAACACATTCATGCCCTTAGAATACTCTTTAATTCCAGTGATCCTTACATACTAAATACAAGGAAACTGAAAGGAGGAGGCCTCTACTGGGTTGGAAGGCCTTGTCTAACACCAGATGACAGTGTATTGAATAAATAGAATGGTTTCTGTATACCCGGAAAAAAAGAACCAAGTTGAGAGAAGTTGAATTTGGTAAGTGTTGCGATCTTCCACAGGAAGGGAAAGCAGTTATCCTTTTTTGTCAACATTCTCCAGCCAATGAGTGGGTTTATCACCTCCAAGGATTATCTTGTAGCAAATGCCTTGAAAATGACAATGTAGTGGCTGTAGGAGCTATTCAAGGCAGAACCATGGACACTAACTGCTATCGGTGCTGCCACAACGAGGGAGAAACTCTGGGTCATGTTCTCGGTTACTGCTCACATGGAGAAGCTCTACGAAATACTAGACACCATAAAATATGATCTTTCATTGCTCAAGCTTTAAGTGTCTCAGTCTTTACAGTCTTCGAGGAGACTCACGGTCTCTCTATTACAGGCAGCACCCATTGAATTCAAATGAAAATCTTCAAAAATCACCGAGAGGGTTTTATAATAGATCTGACAATCAGATTTGAGACATCCAAAACAACCCAGTCTGGTACATGAGGAAAGAAAACAACATATGAACCAACCATCCCATTCTGTCAACAGCATTACCAGTTGGATATTATTGAAGTCATATGATGGCACTAGAGGAACCATTCCTCTCTTTTCTGTCCAGTTCTGGAAATCATTTAACCTCAATCAGGCATTAATAATAGAAATTGCAGTGACTGCCTTGAAATATTCCATCCAAATCTTGAAGAGGCATATCTCCCAAACTTTCCAATAGAACATCATACAGTATGTCAAATGTGCTAACCATTCACAATTACTTTTAATATTCATATTGCCTATCTGTATATATTGTCGTCAGGAGCAATCACCAATTGAGGAAAATCAAAGTAAATAAATAAAAACTGTAAGTTACAGCAGTATATAAAATTTGAGTTATGTCTATTATTTTCATTATTATTATTAATCATATGTCATTTTTGTACTGTAACTTAATATGGAAATAGTGGTGTACTGGAGAGGTAATTTTACATTCATTTCATTTATAATATTTTTTAAATATTAATATGTAGGCTACTTATTTTAACAGATATTTCTACATCTAATTCTCTATATTTAGTGGAGTTTGTACTCTCTGAGAACTGTGAAAAATCACAAGCCCGTGTAGAAAATTTGAGTTGTGTCGATGATTATTATTATTATTATTATTATTATTATCAAATTTTTTTACTCTAATGTAAAAGCGTATATAGTACTGCACAAGTACCTATTTCTTCCTGCATTTCATTTTTAACTTGTTTGTTTCGTATTGTGTATTTTCCATGAATACAATTAAATTTCCATGTTCTTTGAAATAATTTAATAGGGGCCGATGACCTAGATGTTATGTTAGGCCCCTTTAACAACCAACATCATCATCAGCATGAAAAAATTATCATAAAAGACTACATGAACAATTGATAGGGAATCATCCACCTGGGCGACAGCTCTAAATGATTGTGTGTACAGATATATTATCATCTACTTGTATATACTTATTTATTGGAATTGTCACTGTGGAGGAAAGGCTTTGTAACATAAAAATTGATGTGAAGAGGTGACTGTAGGAAAAACCTGAATATGAAAGGTAGATGACGCATAGGTAACCAATTCATAGAATGAAGACCAGATGGCAGCAGTGAGCATTCCTCACTCCATGGAACTCCGCCAGCTTCTGTATTTTCAAAACCACAGATGGGACTGCAACTTTGGAGGAATCTACATTTAGTTCTGGCATGTGGCAAGAGGCAGATACAAATGTACTGCATCCATCAAGAAATTGTAGCGGGCAGAAATATAATTAGTGGGTCATAACACCAATATTATTATTACTTCCCTGTATTCTGTGAGAGGTCAAGGCCTGACATGACTTACTGGCTCGGTGTACTTCTTTGTTAGTATTATTGTGTTCATTCCTGCTAATGTTTGTGAGGTAGGATGATGAGAATCGTTGTCGTGTCTATATGTGAGCTTGTTTCCTGTATGTCTTGTATGACAGTTTATTTCTACAGGTCGTGAGGCTCAAAATTTTCATCTTTCCATCTCTTTCTGGTTCCACTGTGATCTAATTAATTTGTGTAGAACGTTTCATATGTCAAGTAAGTGTTGGTGCATTTATAATGACATTATCATTACAAGATCAACATATCTACTCCAGTGCAATTCTCCTTTGGAGTGTTGGTCAGTTAAGAGTTACTTCTCAATGCTGTTTTGGAATATGATGTATAACTATTAAATTCCTCACTCTGGCAAAGGAGTAGGGCATGTTTCGTTCCTGAAGGAACGACTTCGTTTCCTGTATATCACCTGGGTTGGAGGTGGAGCAGATGCACACAATTGGAACACCAAAAACACATGACTGGTGTGGATAAGCATTAACACGTTGAGCGCCAGACCAAAATTCTTGGGATTGCCATCTAGTGCAGTGAGCTAATAACATTGAGTTACTCCCTGGTGCCAAAACGTTCACAGATTTATCCAAGCAAGTGATCGCTGAAATGAGGATATATTTATGATATATTAGGTTAACTTACTATGTATATTAGTTAAAATACTGCGACCCCATATGGGGTCGTATTGGTCATTCCGAGTTGTAAACGTACCCGCGCTCCCATATGGGGTCGCACTTGAACAGTTGTTTATGTCCCGACGCTCAGCCATATTTACTTTTCCTTTGTAGGGACACGACGCGTTATAAATCGTTGATTATGAGAGACGTGTTAGCTTGTTCATATTATGAGCTTGCTATTGCCGAAGGGTTTTTCAGATTTGTCGGATGGCCGAGAAAGCAAATTTTAACTAAATGACAAACATGATCTTACATTTTATTCACGAACACAAGATTTATATAAACAGAAATTGAATAATTCATTATACATAACATTTTAAAGATATATACGTAACTTAACATAACAGAGAAAGTGAATTGTTTAGTATTTGGTGCAATAACTGGATATAATTGTGCTACTTCTTTGTCATTCGCATCATCCACATCAGGGAAAATAGAAGCAGTCAAATATTGTCCGGAAACATATGTGAATGTAGTTACTGCTTCATTATGGACTAGAAGCATCACGATCATCAGTCTCTTGTACTTATGTGTGAACCTGTGTAATTGTGTTGTCTGTAGTATCGTGAATGTAAACATGTGCTGAAAGTACTTACCAGTTCTTCTTGTGGTACAGTTCAAAGCAGTTGACACGCAAGTGGGGCTTGTCAGGGCAAGATTTACAGATGGTGGACACGTGTGCTGCTCGTAGTCCGCCTGCACTCCTCTTAGCATCGCTTGCAGCGTCCGCGAACTCTTCTGTGAGAAAATTTCAGGTCATATAAAATTATTTTATTATGGTAAAAAATTGATTATTTTCAGTGCTACTTGTGCGAAATATAACTTACCTGCGACATTTTAGGTCTGTGAGTTGATCTCTGTATCCCTCTTAGGTGTCCTATTGACTGGATCTTCTGGGAGAGCATCGTCGTCACCACTTGCTGGCGAAAGTCACAAAGCTGGATCTTCTTTGTGTGCGTCTGGTTATATGTGAGGAAAGCATTGACAACACACGTGCCGTACACCAGATCATCTGCGACTTTGTGGTACCATAGAGCAGAATGATAAGACGCGAAGATGCCACCTTTCATACGATTATAATCTATGGTCACAGTAGGCTTCATTATAACTTCACTACTTCTACTTGTTCTTCCTGTAGCTTTGATGGTATTGCTGCGTTTAGTTGAGATCATCAACACGTCTCTTTTGTCCATCCACTTCATTACTATTACACCTTTATCACTTTCCATGGTATAAGACTAGTTTTTCTTCAGTTTTGCTGCAGTCACTGCGGTCGGGAAGCTATTTCTGTTCTTCTGCAATGTCCCGACACGATTTTCTTGCGGTCAAGATGTTCATTCGCTAGCTCTAGCAAAGTGTAGCAATTCTTGGTGCGTAAAACTCGTCCCTGGTCTAAGTACGGCTCCATCACGTGGAGTACAACTTCTGATGCCATAGAAAGATTTTTATCAGCAGAGACTGTTCCTTTTCCTACATAAATAATAATTTTATATGTGCAACCAGAATCATCACATCACTTGAACATGTTAATACCATATTTGTGGGGCTTTCCTGGGAGATACTGCTTGAACGATAATCTTCCTCGCCAGGGAACCATAGATTCATCTACGACCATATTGCATCCAGGGGGTCTTCCCTTCCTGAAACAGGTTTACTGACAAATTCACTACCGACTGTGTTTTGTGTAGCCTGCCTACTTGTTGCTCATTGTTGGCAAAGTGCCAGAATCTCAACAGCAACTGAATCCTGTTTCTGCTCATAAAACTACGAGCAACTTTTGAGTAGAACATTGTCTTATTGCTCCACTAACAGGCAAAGGATGGCAGCTGCACAAGACCCATCCACAAGAGCGAACCGAGGAATTTCCTAATTTTGTCAGGTGTTGTATCGACCCATTCATTAAGGCGGCTTGATCTGCTTAAATGCTTAGACATCAAAACTTGCTGAGCATGTTGGTTAGTTTGTTGTACCATTAATTACATCATCTGTAATGAATAAACAATACAGGCGAGGCTTCAGAATTATTCGCCACCCCTGTGTGAAGTGCCTCCGCTCCTTGAAAAAGAAAGACACGCTGAGCGCCAATGCAAGGTCCCCAGTTGCTGCTGGTATTACCATTATTCCCAGCTGTTCCCTGCAGTGAAACTCCATCCTCGTTTTCACTTCGATAATCACTTTCAGCAATGTCATCGTCTGTACTGACCTCAAAGTCATTGTAACTATATTCCTCGTCTATATCGGCATTGTAGGATGTTAAAGGTTTGTTTTTTTCACCTATTCAATACATATAAATTTTATAAATTAGGAATTTATTGTAGATTCCACTTGAGACATGTTTCGCCCTTCATTGAGGGCATCATCAGTCAAAATATCACCTCAAGGTAAAAAATCAGGTAACTGGTTAGTAGTAGACATGTACAAATTAATACATATTATTAACAACATATAAAAATTAAGTATGGGAAAAAATTTGCACAAAAGTGATGGTTGAACATGTAGGTTTAGATGAAAAGTCAGCACCAATGCCTAAAAATAACAAAGTAGAGTTCTGCAGTGGTGCTCTGGAGAAACAGTTGACGCAATCATATGAAAATAAAAAGTTTAAAAAATATTTACAATAAAACAATTAGGGAGAAAAGGTGTAGTGTTTGGCATCAATGTTAGTAACCAAAAATTGGTGTCAAAGGTTGGTAACTATACAGTATTTACATAGTTCAATTGAACAGTTGAGATAAAGTTTTTTTAAAAATATTTACATTTAACATTCAGCGTAAATGTTTGTAATAAAAACTAATGTTAATGATTGGTAACTATATAGTAATTGTCCGAATTATTGAACAAATCGTCCAGGCCATCTTCATTAAGCCTCTTACTGCTTGATTTACTTATAATGGTAATGAATGAAAGTAGCAATTAAACTCACACAACTTCAAAGTCTGCACTGCACACCGACATAGACAATCCGTATGCTAGATAGACAACGACTTTGTCACCCTACAATGCACGCCTGACGTACCCATATGGGGTTGCGCCAAATCAGAAATTGAAGAATGATAGGTGGACTATGCACATACATAAATAGACGGCCGACAGATGGCAGGAAGTGGCTTTATACAGCTACAAAATACATGTATGCTGAGCACCCAAATGGTAACCCACAGTTCTTGATTTCGAACCCCGTATGGGGACGTGAAGCTCAATAATTTACCACTCTCACGTACCCAAATGGTGTCGCATGGCACTCAACGTGTTAAGAACTGTCCATTGAAAACGTTATAAATATATGGGTACATATATTGTTATTCCTTCTAGAATTAGAATTCTGTTATATTCCTGTGAAATTTTAGCTAGCTTTGTTTTTATTTCAGCATGGAGAATGTTGCAGTGTCAACCGTGCGCCCTAGGAAAGGGGCGTTTCATTGTGCAAAGTGCAAAAGCACGTTCACTAAAAGAGGCTCACTTCGAAGGCACATGCTAACACACTCCGGAGATAGGCCATTTTGTTGTGAGGAATGTAATACTACATTTACGCAGCGAAGTCACCTCCGAACTCACATGACTATACATTCTGGGTTAAGGCCATTCCGATGTGATCTATGCGGTAGTACATTTAAACAGCGAGTGCATCTCAGAACCCACATGGTAGGTCACTCTAGTGAACGGCCGTACTCTTGTAAGGAGTGTGATAATACGTTTAGTCGTAAGGATGCCCTTCGGACGCATTTGTTAACTCATTCAAAAGAAAAGCCGTATATCTGCAGGGAGTGCAGCAGTACATTTGCTCGAAAATTTACTCTTGAAAAACACATGTTAACCCATTCGAACATAAGGCCTTATCGCTGCAATGAGTGTGGGAGTACGTTTAAGCAGTTAAGCTATCTGCAAAACCATATTGCGATACACACTGGTGATAGGCAGTACATTTGCAAGGAATGCAATAGTGCGTTTTCTCGGAAAGATGTCCTTGTTAGGCATATGCTTGTACACTCTCAAGAAAGACCATTCATTTGTAAGGTATGCAACTGTACGTTTTCGCAGCGGACTCATCTCCGAACCCACATTAAAATTCACTCTGGGCAAAACAGTGCGATAGTGATTTAAGTATTCTCATCGATATCATATCGTCGCTGCCGGGTGAAAACCTCTTAATTGAAATATTTTAGCATAGAACTTTGACCTGTAATGTGATGTTATCCAAGGTGCAATTTTGCATGAATATTGTCAAGGCATTCTCGCTCTTCATAATGTATGTGCTGCAGGTCAGAATATTTCCAAGAATATTATCACATTCCAGTTTTTGTCCCAGCAACGATGATATGTTAGCTTAGCTTGCAGAAATGTGGTAATTTTATAGTTTCACTCAAAAGAGGATTTTATTCGGATGTAAATCGACTTTAAGAGAACTGCCGTGTTCTTGTTTTGGAAAAGAGTGCCTTAGGCCGATCATAGGCTACGGACGCTTCGCTCCCATGGCCCATTAACGGATTCCTTAACGCACGCAGCAGAGGATTTTATTCCCGTGGAGTGTTTTGAAATTAAGTATACATTAAATTGTGAGCTTCAGTTCGAGTGCAGTTAGACCATCTCCTTTTGAGCACCTGAGGTTGTTTTGCAAGTTGTGAATAAAAACTTTTGAGGACACATATTAACTACTTTCACAACATTTTAGAAGGTATATTTGATAATTCATTCCTTCAAAATCTGGTTACCTTGGACATGATCTTTACTCTAAATTGATAATCGGCCTTATTTAATTTACACTTGTCAGTCCGCAGATTGGACGTTAAGGAGAATACGTGTTAAATATAGCCAATCATAATACGTCGAGGCATTATTTATGTTACTAAATGATGAGGTTTAGTAAAGTTAGATTTAGAAATATTTTCACACAAACTTGATCTAACGCAAGATATTAAAGCATACGTACTAGTTGCTTTTAGTTTTAATAATAAGTTCTTGTTGATTTTGGTAATCCAAAGTTTATGAATGATCCATTGCATCATATTAATTATTTCAATAATTCAGGCATTCTGATGAACTTTACTTGCATCTTGTGCAGTTATTTGCTGGTTTCATTCATTTAAATAATTCATGGCAGACAAATCTACTGCAGAGAAGGTATGATTTCATCTTGTAAAAAAAATTGCTCTTAATTCTTCCATTGTTGCATGACATTTATAATTGTTGTTGAAACTTCGGAGTTTCAAAATGTAGCATATATGATGCTTTTATAATGGTGAATTAAATACATATAACACTCAGCAAATCTTAAGTGTGCATTCGCATAATTCATTATATTCTCTCATAATTTGATAAATTCCTGAACTTACTTATTGCTTTTATATTGGAATAACTCTGCACAATAGTAATTTGCAGCAAGCCATGAACAATCATAATACTAGGTAGAACTTGTGTATGGTCGTTTATTGCTGTCCCAACTTTGTAGAAGATATGTGGGATTTAAGTGTAACTTTCTTTAAACTAGTGTTTCTTGGTTATTATTATTTATTCATTGGTGGTTCTACATGTATTCAGTTCCAGTTCATCATGAATGATGGTTCCTTAAATAGGCTTGTGCTTCAATTAAGGTTGATTTCAGCACATTAACAGGTTTTAATGTACCTACTGACATCTTACATTTATAATTTTGTGACGTTCTGCTTTGATCAACAACTGACGACCATGAGAGGAAGATCCATGGAAAAATTGAGAGAAGAGTGAGCACAGGTAGGAAGTCTGTGCACGAGGTAATTAGGGGAGTTCAGTCAGTAGTTAGAAGTGGATATCATCTGATGAGAGAAGGGGTAATTCCATCTTTTTAGTTATTCAAAGTCAAATCAGCTTGAGTTATCAATATTGAAGAGAATAGAAAGGACGTGTTTTTTTGCAGGGAAATGTTGAAAAGGAAAACTGAGAGATTACCACATGGCAGATTATATTGAAAGGAGTGCATAAGCTCATTGAGCCTCTCGGAGTTTTGACCGGAAATATTAAAACTGGTGAATCCTTAGCCTCATTTAAGGGAAACATTAGGCTACTAACGTTAGAACTGATAGTGTTCAAAGTGTTTGTAGAAAGCTGGTTCTGGGATCAGTATTAATGATAAGGACACCATTTTATATTTGATTGAGGCAACATTACTATGTTCGAATACTGAGGAACTTGTGAAGAGCTTCCCACCATCGGAACCTAATTGTAGAAAAACCATAGAACTGTTTGGTCTGGTCATGGCAGACATTGCTGATAAGGAATGTGTGACTCTTAGTACATTGTATAACAGTTTTGAAATTCAGCTCAGATCCTTAAGAATTATAGGAGTCACCTAAGAAAATTATGTCCTTTGATTCAGTGAGCACTGCCTGAAGGTCTCCTGAACGCAGTACTTCTAACAGGGGTGAGGTCATTAACTTGAGTATCTGCTTAATTAATTTGATAAAAAAATTTAAGCCTTGGGTTGAGGATGAATATTGCCTTCAGCTAGTTTGTTCTGTTACTTTGGGTGCAGTAGTTATGCCAATAACATGAGGTTAGAGAGTGTTAAAACAATTAAGTTCCATCATCTGAATACATTATTGCAGAAGAAGCAAGCAACAGGGCAGACAACATGACAGGAATTGCATTAAGTTTGGTAAAACCCACTACAACGTGACAGAATTTTCTAGCTCCAGTGAAATATCACTAGATGATAAAAGGAATTGCCTACAGAAAAGTGGATGTTATGTGTGTCCAGAAGCAGGTCATGGGGCAAGAAATATAAGACATATGATAAGTGACTTGCTTCTCTTAAACGTCATTTGACGATAATGCGCCGTTATGTTCCCAACCAGTCCGAAGTTTGGAACAGTAAGCCAACTAGGGAAAGAAGTAAGGAACCACAAGTCTTATCTCTGAAATGTGGTCGGTCCCATTCTTCCACAAGCAGTGAGCGTCCAAATAGTGAACATTGATAAATGCAAGCAAGTACTTGCTTTGTGCGACTTTGACCCTCAAAAATATTGTATGTTTAGTAACATCGTTAATGAAGTGAATATCAAACCATCAGGAAAAGGAATGTTGTTGAAGAGAATTTGGTGGAATTTAAACTCGACAATGTCCTTCACGTAACCGTAGAAAATCGAGATGGTAAATTTAATCATTCTATACGTGTATTGGATGAAGCGAAGTTTTGCGGATACATATCCAGAGTTGAACGTCAGAATCTGTATCCCATACTTGACGCGGAAGCGTATCGTCCTGCCATAGGACTCTTGATAGGAGCTGACTTTTCAGATTGTTATTGACAGGTTCAGTTGTTCATCTCGATGAAACGTAGGTGGCCATTGAGACTATACAAGGCCTGTAAAATATTCGAATATTATGTTGTCCAATCTAACCCACACTTGTAACGTGGTTCGGTCCGACCTATGGATGATAGAGGTAGGGATTTAGGATCCAGGGGAGGTGAAACCAAAGAAAAGAGAATTGTAGGCTCTCCAGGTTGTCAACCGAATTGTAAAATTTAATTAAGGGAAAAGGAACACCCGGATATTTTAAATAATAGAGATATAGCAGAAAAAATATTGGCACTTGCAACAATTTCCGCTCAGTCAAGGGACATTTGGAAGAAGGGTATTTTCCAAACATGTCTACAGTGGGGCATAAGAGAGATAGTACTTGCCTAACCATCAGTCAGTAAGAACTCCAGTCAGACCACGAGAATTCGTTCAGATTTTGATGTTTTGACCAAGCATACCACGGAAATTCTTTGAATAGCTGTCTTGAAGGGGGCACTAAATTAATAGACTATAATTAATTTCAAAGTTACTCATTCCATGCAAAAAGCGTGAAATAGTTTTATCTTCCGACATTATGAAGGCTACCTGCACATAAGTTTATCGCCATTGGGCATGGAATATGTAAACTAGTTTTACGAGGAATAGTTGTAATCGGATATCGTCGGTTAATTTTGGAGTTTCATCAAGTCCCTCCCTGCTAGAAGCTACAGTAATTCACCGAATAAATTAAGCTCCACAAATAATGAAACGAACTACAGATCTTCTGGAGAATGCATTTTACGTAGACGACTGAGTGATTAGCCTCGAACCCGAAGAGTAAGTAGACCTGCGATCCCTTACGATATTGATCCCTGCCGATCACCGGGACCTATCCTCCGAATTTAAGGGCGGTTTCAGTAATTATCATCTTATTTTAGCATTTCTCTCATTTTCGCGTTCTGTCGATACATGAACGACCTGGTCGATAGTAATGTAGTTCTAGTATCCTCTACTGGAGGGAAAAACATGGAAGGGCGGCATATCAAGGGTTATATTCCGGAGACTTTTCTGGATGAAGAAGTGTCAGGATCTATACTGGCAGAAATAGGGGTAGTAGAAGCAAGCGAGTAACCCTAACATCAAAAGTGAAGCTCAAGGCCTTCTCTTACACTTAATTACTAGAAGGGTATACATTTGCATAAGTTATAATTACAAATAAAATAAAACAAGTAATATTAATAGCAGTAGTTGACTGATCACATTCAAAAACTTGCGCCATTTCCCACATTGACGAGGATTCTCATGAAGCAACTCAATCAAGCAATTTTCGTCAAAATCTGAAGATCTTCCAGAACTTGGATCATGAGACAAGCCAAACCGTCCTGCTCGAAAGCGGGAAAACAATTTTTGTGCTGTTCATTCAGCAATTGCTTCATTCCCGTGCACTTCAAAAATTGTTCTCGCAACTGCTGCTGCACTGGATCCTCTGTTATACTAAAAGAGTAAATTGAGTCGGAAATGCTCACTTTTCTCAATTTGACATTCCATATCCGTTTGTCTGCAACATACACAAATAATACGTCCACAATCAAGAAAACCTGCGTATCACAACACACAAACTCCAAACTCAGTTAAAACATCGGAATAACGATAAGCAATCCCTTCACGCTGAATTGTTGCCAACCCATTGAATACCGCACTAATTTATGCATCGACCCATTAATATTAATGATAGAATTCTAATTTCAGAATACACAGAATTAAAATTAAATTAAGTACATTTAAATGACGTAACTACGGTAATCCATTCATCCCATTCCTTCATAACCTCAACAATTATCCAGGAAGTCAACGGGATTTGCTCGCGGCCAGCCACTTTAAACTTGCGATGAGAGGGGTTGTTTCTAATTTACCCAGGTTGCGAATTCCATGACCTGGGTACAGAGATTATGAAGGAGTAGTCGTAAACAGCTTTGCGGTTCATAGGTACAGCAAGAGAGGAACCAGATCATGTATTGTGGTCTTGATAGGATGAGAGGTAAGAAAAACATGAAGACAGATAGATGGGAGTATTAGTGGAAAGTAAGTGTAACATGTGAAGTTGGCGGCGCTGGTGCGCTTGAAGCCACGGCAGCTCCTTATGAGCATCACATCGCAGATTAAAGATATATCTTACGCAGCTGTTGAGGCTCCGGTCCAGTTTCTTTTTACTGTCGCAGGTTATTTCAGTCAACACTATCACAACAGTGATATGCAGTATCACAGAGTGAATTAGTTGTATTTTAATTCGAACATATAATACATTACATAACCGTTTCGATTATGTTTGTTGTTTAAAGGGGCCTAACATCGAGGTCATCGGCCCCAGAAACGTTTCATTGGATATAAGCATTTATGTACTTTATTACATTTGCTTATCACCTGTTGAGTCCATTTTAGAGACTCGGTCATAATAATTCATAATTTAGTCATCGAAGTAGAGTAGGGTATGATTTTATCGTTTAAAATTATTGGGGAGATGCCCTGTTGCTTGAGGGAACATGGGATTTTACTGGTACAGATAATAACTTGAGTTTTATTTGGGTTTATTAGTAAATTGTTTTTATTTGCATGGCCACTAAGATGTTGGCCAGAATTTATTTTCGTAATTGCCGTACCGATATCGCTCGGGCTTGGATGATAATAAATCTGTACATGATCCGTATATACTTGCAATTTGCAGAATTTAAACGCTTTTGCCATATCATTAATTTGGATGATAAAGACCCATAAGGGATACCGAAGGTCTTACTTTACCTTCCTGAACTCAGATTTCTAACTGTCACGCGTTGCCGGTGATTTTCAAAGAAAAGGAACAAACCGAAGTGACACATGTTAAAAATTATCTCTCGACGTGTCTGCAGTAGTAACTGAGGGTTGACAGTGTCGAAGGCGCTACTGAGATTTAATAATGTTAGTAGAGTAACGTCCCGTTGGTCCATTGCACGTCTGATTTCATCTGTCGCTCGTAGCGAAGTCCCCTGTCGCAGTGCTATGTCCATTCCTGAAGCCGGATTGAAAAGAGTTGCGGAGGGAATGCTTGGTAAGGTATTCGGTAACTTCTGTATGAACTAGACGTTCAAGCACATTGGGTAAGGGTGGTAGGATGGATACTGAACGATTATCTGAAGGGGATTCTAACATGGAGCTCTTCGGGATGGGCCTAATTACTGCATCTTTCCAAACATTTGGGAATAGTCCGTTCTTCAGGTGGTAGTTAAAAAAATGAGTTAGTATTGGCAGAACAGCTCCTAAGATATCCTTAAGCAGCGATATAGGAATGTCGTCCTTACCTGTGTCATTAGATGTAATAGAGTACATCACACCTTCAACTTCATCACTTTCTGAATACTTCTAGCTGATTTTTCGATGTAGTGTGAATGAGTGCGCGAATGAGCATATTTTCATAAAAATTAGAAATATATTCGCTGGTTATAGGTTTTTACTGTGTTTCCGTCCCTTATTATCACTAATGTTAGTTTTATATTTATTATCATGTACATTTAGATTGTCATGTTGTACATTCTATAATCGTGTTTTCATTACAATCTCCACATTTTCTATTAGTACTATATTATTTTTAAAAGATTTGTTGTATTTAAATATTATACTGTATGTTAATTATTTTAAATATTGTGGTTAATAGAATAGAATAAATCTATTTATCACCTACAGGATGTTCCAATTACAGATGATGTAATAGAAAATTAAATTAAAAATTAAATTAAATGATTAAATGAATTAAAATACAAATTAAATAATATACATACAAATATACATATATATATATATATAAGCAGATATAACTCTTCACATGTTTTCTACAGATTATTTACATAATTTACAAAATTATCATGTTCCACCCTTGAGAAGAACTTTCCGAATTGCAGTGGAAGGGTGGTGAAAAATGTCGAGTGACCCTTCCAGCTGATTTATGGTCCTAACCGTCCTACATTTGGGCAGGTGGAATGTACCTATCTGCCTTGTTCGTCTACTTGGAACATGAAGTGGGAACAACCCCAGTATAGCCGGACAGTCCACTTCACTCTTCAAGCATTTAATCGCTAACATTGCGTTCGCACATTTTCGGCGCGTTGCCAGCGCATTCATTCCAAGAATGTTTAAAAATTCTTCATACCTGCTTGAAGAGAGTGGCATGCCCAGGAATATGAAACTAATCCACTTCATGAACCTTATCTGTACTCTCTCAAGATGGTGTATGTTGCCTTTCTCTTGCGGGAGCCACACCTCACAACCACACTCAAGACAGGGTCTCACTAGGTTAAGTGTAAGAGAGGACCTTGGGCCCTAACTTCGTCATGGAAAAAGACGAATTACTTACTTACTAATTGAGAATTGCTCACACAGAGACTGTGATTCTTTAGGGAAGTCGGTAGAGGCTATATTTGCGAAATTAACAGTTAATGCCTCTGGCGATGTGCCTGGTACATGTTGCTCTACGGCTTTACGTATATGTAACCTACGTAATTTACTCCATTTTTGTCTCTGGCTATTATTGTTCATCAGTTCCTGGAGGGTATTTATATTTTAGAACTCCTAATTAACTGCTTGGTTCTGTTTCTCAAAATCTTGTACTGCTCGAAATCATCTGTGTCATGCGTCCGTCTGTATTGTCTGTACAGTTTGTCATGACTGGCTATAACAGATCTTATCTCGGCCGTTAGCCGGCGGAAGAATGGCGGGTGATTCTTACCTGTTTCTTTGGTGCGTGCTTGTCAAATATTTCTAGTACCAGTGAATTGAATTCGTTTACTTTAGAGTTATTGTTCTGAAAATTACGTATACTATCGCAAAGGCAAGTTACTGTGTGTACATCGTGGCGTACTTTATTCCGGTCCATATGTCGTAAGTCTCGTATTGTAATTTATGTTGGCTTGTAGTTAGGTATTCGTGTACAATGTGAATGTTCATTCATCAGCCCTAAGGCTGGTTGGATCCTCAACAGCTCCTCCATCAGCTGTCATAGATGGCCTAGGCTTCACTAAAGAGGCGTACTAGGGAAATGAGGAGTGAGGTAGTTTCCCGTTGTTTTCCTTACTGAGCCAGAAGTTGCTATCACATATCAGTCTGCCAAGCCCACTGAAATGCATGCACCAACTGACCGTATGAGCAACATTTTCACACCATTCATAGCAGGGACTGGCTGCATAAGGATTGGCATTACTAGCATCGCTCATACCTCAGTCATTTTAATATTGTCAAAGCCAAGGGTAAGACAGAGACAGATCAATTCTAGTCTATCCCAGAAGACTTAGTGCACTGTTAACACTAGGTCCCACCAGCAAAGGCAGTCGTGTAGAATAACAGCGTGCAGTGGGTCATGTGAAAAGATGCCAAGAGCAGGAATCTGGCCTGCTTAATTCATTTTTGAGGTTGATTTTTCACAAGATCAGTTAAGGTATTATTTATGCGGTGAGATTAATGAACGTGATTAGTAGCGTTTAGGGGTAAAATCGTCATGTTTGTAGCGAGAAATATTCAGTAGATTCTTCGCGTCACTAGTCTGCTTTTAAAGGTCACCCATGATTATGTCATTGTATACCGAGATAAGATTTGCTAATGCCTCTTCGAATTCTTCAGCCTGTCTTATTTTAGGCGGGTTGTATAACATCCCTATTAATATTTTATGGCAGTCTAATTCTACAAACATTATTTCCGGTCGCAGTATAAGTCTTGGGTCAGAAGTAGAAATTACCTTACATTTTAGGTCATTCCTGTAATAAAGTAGAAGCCCATCGCCTATTTTGTCAGTACGGTCATGGCGTCAAGTTTAGCTGCCGATGACTTCATGTCTGTACGCATACTGTTTTCAATGATTCCTATAATATGTACCTTATTCACTTCAAAAATAGCCTGTACCTCTTCCATATCAGGTAATAATGACTGGCCATTTAAATGGCAACAGTGTAACGACTGCGGGAGGTTGCTGATCTGCTCTTGCAACACAAGTCCCGTTGAAAGTGGTAGGGACGAAACAGAAGGGGAGGTTGAGTGCTGTGGAGAGGAATGAGGGACAATGGTATTACCGTTGTACTGGTCACCAAACATATGAAACTAGGCAGTAGGAGAAAAAACTAAGTAAGGTGTAAAATGAGCTTACCTGAGCAACCTGGTGAGTAGATCACAAGTACGCACACACACACACACACACACACACACACACACCTAATTTCTTTCTCTATGTTCACGTGGTCATCCTACTCCTTGCAATGTTTTTTAACTGCGCCATCGTGCATATTTGTGTTTTACTTCCATCTTCTCTTTAAACACAAATGTGTCAATATTGAGTCCAGCATTTCTGCAGTCCCCATAAACCCCTTGCCTGATTAAGGATAATTTATCTCACACTTGCGTGGGATCTGTTAACATAAGCCCGCTACCCTTCAAAGGTCGCTTCGCGTGCCCCACTCGATCACGATAAAGGTACCGAAAGAACTTTATAATGTCTGGTCGATTTTCCTGTGAGACCACCTCAACAGACGTTCGATTTCGACGGCCCAGCCTGTGGCAGCGGTCCACATCAAGAATTGAAATTTCTCTCTCGTCGTCGGACGACTGTTCCGGGACACCATACAACAAAAGGCAATTCCGGCGACCTCGTCCAACACGCCATCTTGTTTCATAAGCCGATCTTCCAGAGGCTTCAACTACACTATAAGCTTAGAGATGTCTCCACTGGCTTGTTTCTTGAATACCTGGAACTCGCCGCCAAGCGCGTGGAGCACGTTCGGTGGGTTGGCGGCACTGACTGTTCGGTCTAGGCGAGCTTGAAAGTCCTTCAAGCAATCATTGAAAGCCGATATCTTCTTAACTACTTCCTTCATAGACATAGTGATTACGTTCTAAAGATGAATGCACTTAAATATATAATTTTGTTCACACTGTAGCAGTCTTAGCTAATTAACTTGCAATTTAAGCATGGCGTAGCAAGAGCAACTGTACTCCATCGTCTCACTTGGCGCCAGAGCGTCATGGAGGAATGTTTCTTGGTTGTATAATATCTTAATTACTTTTCACGAAAATTTCTAAGAAATGTGATGCGGTGTTCAAATGCGTTACAAGTAAGAGTTCCCGTGTTTTATGTAAGGGGCAACTTTCACGTTTCTTACTGTCTGTAGGTGGGGATTTTCAGTGGCGCATAGCATACTCAAATATGTGGAGACTAAGAAACAGGAGGAGATGGTCCGTTTTGTAGAACGGAACAAGAAACTGAACTCTTCATATAAAAACTTCAATGTCAATCCTGTCACGATTCCGGGGTCTTCATTTACATGGTTTGTCGTAGAACATAACCTCCCTGTAAATTGTGCCGAATACGCGGTGCCTTTATTTCGCAAAATGTTTCGAGATTCGAAAATCGCTAAACGATACGTGTTCTCTAGAACGAAAATACCGACTGTTATTAGAGAATTGTGGGTAGACGGAAGGGAGAAAAAGTTATCACATTGCACGTGAATGCATTTTCTATTGTTACTGATGGCAGCAGTAAAAGCGGCATCAAATTACATCCTACGTTGTAACGTATTTTAGGGTTGATCTCAGAGAAATTCCTAGGTTCTGCTGTCTATGTCTAATTTATAAAGGGATGTTACTCGAGATAATATTGCCAATATTTCTCCTTCAGATTTACAAGAATTCCCCATTGTATAAAAAAATTACCTAACTCTTGGTGGTGATAACACTCTAGTAATGGTATGATTAAAGAATGGTGTGGCAGGATGTTTGAAGCGGGGAATTAGTAACATAATAATTGCAGGTTCATGACACCTCCCCCCTTTCGTTATTCCAAACCCAACATTACGAATCAGCTGAGATAACACGGAGAAAAACGCAAATGAGAGATCGCGATGATGGAAGGCGATAATTATTAGATGCCACAATCTAATGCTAGAGGGCCAATGTGGTGGATAGTATTCAGGTCCGATAAATCGTCGATCGTACCAAACAAGAAACTGTTCGAAGTTGGACCCCTTTTGTCCTATGTATCCAACTTAACTGACCTTACAACGGCAAACGAAGGAGAGATAAGACATAAACATACGTTTATTAGAAAGGTTTAAATGGAAGATAAATTCATAACAAGAAAAAATCGCTGATCCTACATTCTTTTAGAGAGTATTTAGAAGTGCTTCTTGTAAAGATTGTCAACATAACTCCTTCCTAGCGACCTTTATAAGATAATACAATTTGTGTACAGCACTTTAGTACCAGATATGGTCTAGCAACCCCACTCATTCTTTCATCAGGAGAAAAAATAATTCTCATAAAATCCCACTTATCTCGGAGATGATGTATTTCCGATCTGAATAACTTATTTCAGAAAAATATATAACTCACCACAGAGAGGTACAGACCCCTGAGGAAAAGGCTCCTCAAAATAACTTAGGGTAAAGAAAAAATAAAATAGGGCAAAATTGCGTCACATGTGACGGGTGTCAAATGAAAGGATTCGCGCCGAAAAATAAAACGGCTATCTCTAAAAGAACCCAAAAGAAAGGATAAAGTTATCACTAGGTCGCACAATAGCAAGATATTAATGGGATGTAAGACGAGTCAGCAAAATAAAACATTAATCCGGAGTAAAATAAAAACTTAGTGAAATAAGTCTTTCTCATTGATTGTGTAACTGAATACGATCTTTTCCACTCAACCGCACGACATACATACAAAATCAGGCATCTTACAGATCCAAAATGCCATGTAGAAATGCACCAAAGTACAAAGTCACTCAAGATGATAGTACTGGGGTCACACCGTAGATAGGCCCCAATTAGCAGACTAGATTTTTACCAAAACCACACGTACATAAGCACCACAATGTCCCAAGAAAACAGCATTGATGGTAAATGCCACGTAATCATTTACAAAGAGGTCTTAGAGACTTTAAAACGGGCCAAGCGTAAGACATCGATCAAATCCCCGACAAGATATCCAAAATACCAGATACGTATAAACGGGGATGTCAATCACACGAACAAGATTGGAATAGACCGTATCGTGCCGCAATATTGAAGTGATACATACAAATAAGGTAAGAAACACCCACATAATGTGGCTAGACGTTGAAAACAGGCAAAATCCAAGCAAAGGATGAAATATGGCAATGACTTCAGGGTATAATGTTCGGCTGAACGGTAATCAAACTGTGACCGATAAAGTAGGGTAAACAAGGCAAAGAAATTAACCAAGATAAAGTGGACATAGTCACAAACTTACCAGCTTAAGTAAAATTAGAAATAATAGATTCTGCGCAAATCTCCAGCATAACATTATTTGAGTCTATAATAAATAATGTAATACAGTGAGAAGGCCAGCATAGTGATTCTGGACTCCATTTTGCCTTTCTTCGAATTAAAAAAAAGTCATTAATAGACTTAAAATCCAGGAGGTAGAAAAGTCAAAGATACGAGAGGGGACACTATTGTCATCTTGTGACACTATGATAAACTATCAAGTAGAAGATTGTCAGTACAGAAAGAAAGCAAAGATTTCGTAACAATAATTCAAAATATGTGAAACTGAGAATAAATACAGACAGAGAATCAGGAGCGTCTCATCTTTCCGCTGCCCACACAATCATGTTCGTTTCTTCTGGATCCTTGCAGACATGGACCATTTTGGACAGGGGTGCATACCAAAAGGGACGATACGCCCGTATCTTAACAGCTAAGAACCATGATTGACATAAATTTACCACACAGGACAAAACACATATATATATTGTGACCGTTCACAACGTCACCTATGGTATGTCATGATATCCAGGAGATGAAAAATGCCGTTTTCCGCGTCATTCTACGATAAAAACAGCCCAAGTTAGAATTTTTCTGCCCGCTCCAGGACTCGATTTGCAGTATCCAGAGTCGCGCGACGGAGCTCTAGTTGCTGGTAATTAGCAGCAAGGCGGTGCAAGAGCGCTTGTACTCGAAGTTTTCTCACCCCAACCACGAGCGAGATGAAAGGAGACGCGTTGTCACGTGACAGAGAATCTAGGTCACTAGCTGAGCCCAGAGAGTATATCCAACGTGAAAACTAACATTATACCCTGTTTTCCTCGCTCATTCACCACTGCCAACTTAACGCATTCAGCTGTTTTACTTCTGTTAATTTTTATAAATCGCAAAATACCCAATGGAGAATTAAGCTCAAACATTCATTTGAATCAGGGAATTTTACGCATAATTATGAGACCGAGAAGTGCTCTACTTAATTGACAGAGCGGTAACTACACTGTAAATAAGGGCGCGCCATAATGACTAAGAGATGTTGGACCCTAACCGTGACAGCGAACACAAGGAATCCCCTGTGCTCGTCATCATTCACCGCCAGAGACAAAAGGACGCTTTTAAGATTGCTTGAGAATCTACGAAGCTATTTCAAAAACATTCACTCAGTGGAAATGGAAATACCAGAGCTACAATTTGATATCCTGTTCGTCACGCTACGTTGCGAATTAATGGACCATCGTGTGAGAAAGGGTTGCATTTTCCCCCTCTCTCAGCATCCCGACAGCTCGCCTATATAGGAACGAGCTGAAGAACAGTCACCATCCAATGCATTTTCAGTGTAACGCCAGTACGGTAGTATTTCGTCGTGGTTTGTGTGTGAGTCGTTTGTGAAGAAATAATCTTGTAATTTGAGCAGTGTAATGCAGTGATTCATTGAAGTCTGTGAATATACGTGGAAATAATCACCCCCTGAGTGAGATGTTAGCGTGTACAGTGTGCCGCAAATTTAATAAAATAGGAACGGTACGAAACCGCAATAACCGATGTCCGTGTGTAGAAAAGGTCGTACATCGAGCCTCCTATGTGTCTAAGTTAATACGGCTCAGTTAACATATATAGGGACGTACTTAGCGAAGTGTGTGGAGCGAACGTGCTTGTTATAAATATGAATTACCAAGAAAGTCAGTGAATGGCTCACTGTCGACCTAATTGAGGACAGTGCCACGTTAAAGTAATCTGTAGTGCACTTGAGAGCTCGACTCACGGCTAAGTGCATTAGAACAGGCCTGAACTAGTATCATGAATACGAGAATGCTAATACATTAGTGGCCTAACCACTGTCGTTTCTAGGGAAACTAGTGAAATTTCTGGGCCTATAATAGCTGCCTACAAGAAGAATAGATAAATGAGAAGGGATTAATGTCGGGCTTCTGGGACAGTACCGACATTGTGTTGGAATGCTCGTGCTAATGAGTATATCCAACCATATATTCAAATCGTGGTGTGTAATAAACTAACGCATTCACTTGAGATAATTTCCCCTCATTTACATGTCTACGAGAACGCCGGAGTGAACGCCGACGTCCTTCTGAATGCCAGAATTTTGCCTGTATATTAGAGAGAGCCAGACGCATAGCTGTCTTCGCCTGGTGTAGCAGAGAACGTCGAGAACGTCATACCAGATCAAGCCGTCATGTTCGTGATTTGCCGGGAGGTCATCAAAGGTCTTCACATCGCCGATGACGTGATGCAAGCAGCTTAAGCCCATGGTGTGCCCTCCTGTAAAGCTGTGAACGTGGTATCCAGAAGGCTGAGTACATTTCCAAGTATTTATATCTTTGAAGGTCGTGTCCCATTGTAAATATGTAGATTTTTCACTTAGATGTAACGTAGACTGCAAGCACGCCATTTCAGAGGGATAATAATTATAATTTCATTTTTATTTGAGTCTTTTATAGAATACTTTCATCATGGTTTTGGGACGACCATATTTTACTTCCATCCTTGTATAAGGGTCCGATAATACATGACGTAATTATAAGGACCTTGGCTTAATTAAGTGTGAAGCGCTGTCAAGTAGAGAAGGCTTGAATATTCTGTAAAAATGACTCCAGTTATCGTCCTTCTATAGCATATACGAGTCATCAAGATTCTTCAGTAATTCTTTTTTTTGGTGCGCTTCACCTGGTAGAGATCCCTCCTAATTAGTAACTAAGGCACCTGGAACAAGGCATCGAGACAGTGGGTATATTACATCGTTAATTAATTAGTTCGCGAATGCGCAAGTTAATTTGGACCCGTGTGGCAGGAGTTCATCAATAAATAGCACGGTATTCGAGGTATCGAGAGGAGAAACGAAACGAGTGAGTAGGCCATAGCCGTGATATATACTGTGAGATAAAAATGTGAAGTTCCCTTGGAACTCTTTAGTAATGTACACGAAGTGGATCTCGTGTTGTGAATATGTTAATTACGGCTGGACATAGCCGATATTGAATGTGAGGCCATTGTGGCTCGAGAAAAAGAAACCAAGGTCGTTTACCGCGAAGTCATTGTATGAAGGCGGCCCAGTGGCCGCCCTTTAGAAATGGGTCTTGGAAGGCCATCAGCTGAATAGATTTACGAGCCTGGCTGTAGGGACGAAGAAAAGTGTTTTCTACACTGAAAGTAAACAGATACAAGTAGCTATTTCGTGCCTCTCGGTGCAACGATTACGTGCATTGATTTAAGTATTATCAACGTCGCGGTGATTCCAGATGAGCATTAAATGAAGGACCCCTCCAATTTATTTCTTTAATTATTCACAGCGTGTAGGGAATTCCAGGTCAGGTATACCCTGTCTCAGAAGGTCCTGAGTTCATTGCAGGAGACAGTAAAGCTTACTGTCACAAGCGGCAGGTGACTAAGGCCACCTGTGATTCATTGTGTGTATGTGAAATGTATTTGTTCTTGCCCCTTTTCTTGCGGGAAGTGTTATAATGCTATGTTTATAATGTTTTGGTATTGAAGTCGCTAAGTGCTTGTCCATAGGTAGCAACGTTGTGTGAATACTGTCGTGTCATGTGTATTCATAAAAATCCTAATGAAATGAGTGTGTTTATTATATTGACTATTCGGCAATGATTAACATAGAGAAGTGTTGTAACACGACTTTCAAAAGCTTGGGAGTGTACACACAAGCAACCATCGTATATTTCAGTTCATATGTGTTCGTAGGCCTATATCACAACCTGATATAGTTTGAATATATTAATTCTCGACAAACAAACAGAATTACAGCAGGGTATGCCTATGTTGAATAGATTTGTGTGTAAAGTGATTAGTGTAAGTGTAAAGTGAAATAATTAGAGAGAAAACGCCTCTCTAAGTCTGAGATAGTGTAATAGTTCGAGAGGGAACGCCTCTTAAGTTGAATAAATGAACGTATGATGAAGTGTAGAAAAGGGACTACCGAACATTAACGTCAAGATAATCTCCAATATTACATGTATAGAGCGGTATGGCATACCCATGTAAATAAAGTGTGTTTCACTAGTATAAGTAAAAATTTGTCATACAAGATATTGTCTCTCTTCTCATTACTAATGAAATGGTATTCCTTTCATAATTAACTTTTCCCGCTACTATAGAGACTATTACTAAGAAACTTACCGCCCCATCGGACATTCCACAGACCCGAAAATGCGATATCGACTCGGCTAGCGAATTATTCTAGTAGGGGAGTGTGAGGCTTCGACAAACCGGGCTGAGTTCGAGGCTCACCGATGGTGCACCATTCTAACTTCATATTTATGAACAATGGTAACTGGTTCCTGTACTGATGCCTTGGAAAGGTACAATATGCATTTACACTTCTTGCAAATAAGCCAATAAAGTCGGCCCTTTTGGGCTGTGTTTGCAATCAGCCGCGGGCCAGATACCTCCGCTTATGTACACCTAGTCATAAATTCCGAAGTCATGGCACATTTGCCATTTATCTCGGTTTCCATCTGCCTCCTTGAATTTTCGACCAACAATGACAAAGCCATGAATCCTAGACATGCATTCATTACAGCCGGTATTTTCACCTGAAAGAAGGACGAGTCTTAGTATTTCAGAATCAGGTCATCTGTAATGTAATGCACAAGCTAACTAAACTAAACCATTAATAAGTTCCAGTTTTAACTCACGTGATAGGCCTTTAATTGGGACACATGTGCTCTAGTGCTCTACTTGACAGTAACAGGCCCGAGAAATTCGAGTATTTCTTTCCGCCTTGACCAATGCGACACAGTTTTGCACTGATCCGGTTCACTGCCGAACTAGCAGGAAATGGTCTCGTCAGAACGATGTCTCCGGTCTGGAATAGAACGGGACGTCGGTCTTTATTGTACTTTTTCGCCGCACGGTTAAAGGCATTTTTTACATTTTTAGTGGCTCTTCTCCATTTCTCCTTTACGTCCGTATGCCTGTGCGGTTGAGTTAGGTAGTCGATTTTCCACATTAATTCCAGCGGGTGGGTGATAGGTCTTTCCAGGAACTGTTCTCCCGGTGAGTGACGATTTGATTCATGGACAGCACTGTTGAATGCTACTACAAAGTAAGGCCGGTATACATCCCAATTTCACTGATCTGCAAAATGAAAAGCGCTTAAACAAAACTTTAGATTATGATGGAACCTCTCGACATGTGAGGACTGTGGGTGGTAAGAACTTAGCGAGACGTGATTTATGCCCCAGGCGAAGCAAAAATTACGGAATTTTTGGCACTTAAAAGTGGAGGTATTGCTAGAAACTAAGATTTTTGGAGGTCCGAAAACTCCAAAGACGTGACGGCACAGCAGATCAAACGCCAAGCTCGTGGAGCTCGGGAACATCCCGACAACTTTCGAAACGGCATCAATAACGGACAAGATGGCGATTTAGCCAGATTTAAATCTTACCAAGGACCCAGAAAATAGACGAATAACTTCTCTCCAGGATACGCCGCGACATCAGCAGAATGAAAAACAATCTGGCTGTTTAAAACTGGTTTACTTCGCTGATAGACATAACAACTTCTAACATATTCATAAATGTCCTTTTTCATGTTAGGCCAAATATATACACAGGAAATCTTATGCAAGGTTTTGATTTGACCACAGGTGAGCGCCCAAAACGGAGTCATGAAGATAATTCTGAATCATATGCCTCAAATCACGGGGAACAAATATCCTGGTGGACTTATTGCTAGTGTTTTGGCGAAGCAATAGACCTTTCCTGATTTACAGTATCTTGGAGGGTTCCATCATTCACTCGTTTGATCAGTCCAGGGCATTCTTCATCCCTATTCTGAAATTCTACCAAGTCAGTAAAGCTCCACGGATAATGTTGATGACCATCAATGGATTGGGATGAACAAGATTCTTCAGGAGAGTTGACGACAGACGGCCCGACACCATGCAACATTCGGAATAGGCGGTCCGCAACTACTTTCTCCTTCCCTCTAACGTGAATAACGCCGACAGACGCAGAATCCACCTGGCCGTCCTTCCTAACTTCTTAACGTTAGCGCTCATCCACGACAATGCCTGATTGTTGGTGTGTATGAAGAAATGACGATGTTCAAGGTATGAATGGTATTTCTCAACACCTAAAACCACCGATAAACACTCCTTCTCATAGATTGAATACTCGAGTTCGATACCATGGACCATTTTGCTGAAATAGGCCACGGGTGCTGGCTTCTCGTCTTCCATCTTTTGATTGAGTACGGCACAAACGGCTATATCACTGGCGTCACACTGCAAGACAAAATCCTTGGAGAAATCAGGACTATGAAGAACGGGGCTTCATGTAGGGCATACTTTAATTTGGAGAAGGCTTTTTCTTGGGGATCATTCCATTTGAAACGGACACATTTCCTTTTGAGTAGGTTCAAGGGGCCGAAATGTTGGAAAAATTTGGGATGAATCTGGCTTGACAACCAACTATTCCAAGTAATCTCCTGGTTTCAGAAACATTTTTTGGTCTATGGAATTCCTTGGTGCACTTGTCGGGGTTCACACAAATGCTTTGCCAAATGACATGCCCTAAGAAATATTTACGTCGGGAACACAAAGAAACCTTGTCAGAAATAACGCTGAACCCATACGAGCAAGAAATTCCTGTAGATGAATCATGTGATCTTCGAAGGTACGTGACGATATCACCATATCATCCAGATATAAAAAACGCACAAGAAATTGAGCTCTATATACACAGAATCTAGGATGCCACTTAGTACCAGCCCTCCAATCGATATTCCCAAGGGCACCTTACTGAATTGGTAGAGACCGAAGGGGTGGTGAGAACGGTGTAATGACGACACTGGGGGTCTAACTGTATTTGGTAGTAGCCCGAATTTAGGTCGAAGACGCTAAGAAAACTTGGCCCCTCCTAAATGGTGGAATGCACTCTCTATTATGGGCAAGGGAATACTGTCAAAAACCACATTACGATTCAAAGCCCTACCGGCGACAAAAATCACGATCTGCGCCAAGTAAACTATATCGATTACAAGCGATAGAAGCCTTAGTCCTACATTTTCTGGAAATATGTCCCCTGTTTCCACAATGCCAGCAGGAAATGACTCCTTTAATAATACTGCGGGTCGCATCTCGAGCTTGGACAACACTGTTTACGGGACACGGGTATTTTGGGGGATCAAAACGGGGGGCGAGGACGTCCCATGTTTCTCTCCATTGGACACGGTGGGGGAAAGGTGTCAGGAAAGAAGGAAGCAGAGGGACCAGGGGACAGCTGGTATAAACTGTTTTGAAATAGGGTCGATTCCAGTTCGCGTCCTAAGGCGATGACGTCATCCGGGCAATTCACATCGGTTCTTTTTATAGATAGTTTGTACTTAGGAGCAAGGTTCGTACAGAGGATATCGAAAATTTCATTATCAGGTTCAGGCGTACTAAGACGGGAGAAAAGGGTTAGAATGCCAGTAGCATAATTGTCCGCAGATTATTCTAAACCTTCAGTATGCCAGACTATTTCCTGTTTCAAGAGGAAATCCAGGTTAGGGGGCACAACATTAATTTTCTTTCTCTAACAAATTCGGACCGAGATTGGATCTTTCCTTTCACCAAGCGATATCATTTAGCCGCGGGATCATCGAGTCCAGAGGGAATGCCCGGGACAAAAACATCAAGAGGCTACACTCAGATATGACCAAAACCTTCTCCAGGAATTCCATTACAGAGTGGCTTTTCTCCTCAGCTTAAAACTTCAGTCTCCATTTGCGGGGTTTGAAGAGGGGAAACAAAATTGACCTGGAGAGAGGGGTGAGTGAGGAAAATTTGAGTAGGAGAGAGGTCCTTTTCTGGGCAATACATTTCCGGAGGACATGTGCTTTAATTTTAAATCACTGTGATGTCCTAAATTTTCAGGGGATTCATTAGTGGTACCTACGGACTCGCACGACTTCTTTCATAAGGCTAATTCCAACAGTGGACCTTATTCCTCGACACCTCACTGTCCTCACTGTACTGTTCAGTACTGTTACTCTCCATATTTGGAAACAAGTTTCAGTATTAATATTCACCAAACAAGAGTAACAAAGCACAAAGTAAATGGACACAAAACAGAATGAGATAAATTTAAATTCAGAATGGAACGGATATTCACGCCATATGAACCAGCCAAAGGGTTAGGAAGGGGAGAAAAGAGCTAACCTCCAGAAACTAGTCCAACTTTACCTCACCGAAAGTCTTGTTTTCGGTACGATGCTACGATCGAACGACGCACAATCTGCTACCATTTGTGACGCCCCCTTTTGTTGTTCCAAACACAACATTACCAGTGAGCTGAGACAACGCGGATAAAAACGCAAATGAAGAGATCGCATTAATGCTAGGCAATAAATATTAGATATCATAGTCTAGTACTAGAGGTGGAAAATATTTCGGGTCCGATAAATCGTCGATCGGAGCAAACAAGAAACTGTTCGAAATTGGTCTCCTCCTGTCCTATGTATCCAACTAAACCAACATTACTACGGCAATAAGCAAGTAGAGAGATCGGATGTGCTTAATGAGTGCTGCGGAATGGAGAATACCTTGCAACAATATAGAGCTGCGATAGGAAGTTGGCAGAGCCGATGGAAGAGCAATGAGGTAAAGGATAAGAAGACGAAGGATCCGAAAGAAGAGTTAATGGCAGCGCTGCTTGTTGCAGTGTTGCTAATGATAGGGGAGTGGAGACGAACCCAGGACCAGGCCCAGGTAATTGAGGCGCTCTTGGATGGGAAGGAATTGAGGTAATAAATGAGCTGGTGGAGGAGGCTTGTCAGGCAGACCAAGTACGGGATCTGATAACGAACCAGGCTGAGGATATTAAGCAATGTATTAAGGAGGAGATGAAACAACTAAAGGAGAGGGTGGAAAAGAACAGAGAAGATGTAGTAATACTGCGGAAGAAGGTCAAAACCCGGAAGAGGAGCTGGTAAAGGTGAAGAAGGAAAGAATTGATGGTGACCAGGAAAGAAGAAGGAAAAACATCTTTATTTATGGAATTCAAGAAGGGGCCAGAGAAAATAAAGTGGAATTAGTGTATAAGGATGTGGATGTGGTGCAAAAGAAAATGAAGATCAACTTTAGCGAGGTTGTCATTGATGATGTGTATAGAGTGGGGAGAAGGCAGGGCAATAGGCTCATTAATGTGTCGCTATTATCCACGCTGATGGCGGATATTGCGTTAAGGAACGCAGGAAATTTAAGCGGGGAGGAATGTGGTTAAAGAGTGATATTGGTAGCAAAGCAAATAATGAGCTGAGAATTTTAAGGAAACGTCTTTGGATAGCGAGAAAACAAGGCTTGAGAGCACATTTAGAGGTCGGCAGTTGGTAGTTGGAAGCGACAGGTTGTCACGTGTGTGGGGAGTGAACAAGCTTCAGCAAATAGATGACAAACATCAGTAAGTTAGCGAACAATCGGCGGCTGAAGGTGAAAGGTATGTCGATTCAGGTGCTGAGTGTGCTGACGTAGTAGGGAATAACCGTGACGAAGTGACCGAAGTCCAGTGTCCAGAGGAGGAAGGAGCATCGGGAAGATCACCGAGTGAAGAGGGATTGGTGCTGTCACACGCAAGCAGAGCAGTGGAAGGAGAAGAAAGAAGATGCCGGGAAGGGGAGAAGAAGGAGTCTAAGCTTAAAAGACGTGTGGAGTAAAAAAACAAAGGGCAAGACGACGAGGCCAAAATGAATAAAAAGGAAGAAAGGGGAGCTGTGAAAAAAGGAGCGAGGGTAACGCGAAGAAGAACGATCAACACAACAGAAGGAAAGAAATTTAAGGGAGGAAGGAAAGAGGATGGAGTGGGGAATAAATAGCAATATTGGAAAATAGGAATTGTAAATATTGAACGGGTACTAAGTAAATTGAGCAATGGGGCGATAAAAGTAGTGGAGGATTTTGACATTGTGGCCTTTTTGGAGACATGTTTAGGAGAAGGAATGAGGCTGACGTGGAAACGGTTTGTGGTAAGGAACATAACGAAGAAAAACGGATGAGGAGGGGAAGAATAGCATTGTTAATAAAGAAAGAAGTATGCGATGTGATTGAAGTTTAGAAAATCAGATGGAAGTGTGGGGGCGAGCCTGAAGAGGTATGCCTGGCCCTAGTGGCTCAGTTTCTTCGAGGAGCTGATAGTGGAAATTAGTGGGGTCAAGGAGAAGTATGAAGAAGCGGAGATGATATTGATGGCTGCCTGGAATGCGAGAATAGCGAACAATAAGGAGGCAAAAGGAATTATGAGGAGCGAAAGGAGTAAAGATAGTGGAATAAATGGGTATGGGCAGTAACTGCTGGAATTATGTTTGGCAGGTAATTTATACATTCTGAATGGATGGTGAACTGAGGATAACGTGGGGGAGTTGATATATATTACAACGCAAGGAGGGAGTTTTATCGACTTGGTAATCAGCTCGGAGGAGATGTTGGCAAAAATAAATAATATGGAGATTGTTAACTGGGCTGAATCACATCACGCCCCGATATCTATAAACTTGAAGAGGTTGGAGCACGGGGATAGGTTGCGAAAAGGAACGAGTGATAGAGGAAAGGGTATGAGACTCATTAAATATAAATGGACAGAGGAGACTAAAGTAAGACTTGATAAGTATTTACAAAATGAATTCCAAATTATTAATGTAGGGTGCGAAGTAGCATTGAGATGTAATAATGTGGATAGGGCCTTAGAGCTAGTAGAATACCCCAAAAAGAGGGTAGCAGAGGTGATACGTCACAGGGAGAAAAGGGTGGAAGAGGCAGAGGGGTGGTTCGATAGTGAGTGTAAGGGATTGAGGAGAGTTGTTTCAAGGGTTCTGAAAGACTTTAGGAAGCACGAAGGGGGATAAGAGAGCGAAAGGTTTTGTAGACTGAGGAAGGAATACAAGGCTATGATAATAGAAAGGAAACAAAGTTATGGAAGAAGGAACAAGTGGGGTCGATCAGTGGGGAATGCAAAAGCAAGGAAGGTGAAAAGGTATGGGAGACAATCAATAAAATTAATAGGGGAGAGAGGAGGTACAGTGAACCTAAAATTGATTATGAAACATGGATGGAATATTTCCGTAAACTGTTGGCAGGGAAGGATAGGTGGAAGGGAGATAGAGGGGTGGAGGTTATTGGGAGGGAGTTGACAATATGGAGTTACGAGATGAATAAAGAAATATCAGGGGAAGAGGTATTGGAAGTGTTAGGCAAAGCCACAAATAGGACAACTGGGAGTGGGAACGGAGTAACAAATTTATTTTTGGAAAAAAGTGACAAAGAATAGTATGATGAGGGCGTGTATAGTGAAGCCTTTAATAAGGTGTTCGAAGGTACCAATTTCCTGAAGGAGTGGCAGAAAAGTATTATTCGTACTATTTACAAAAATAAAGGATCGAGGATCAACCCTAGTAACTACAGGGTATGAGTAAGGTGTACACGGGCATATTAGCGAATAGGTTGAGAAAATAGGCGGAAGAATTCTCCATATTATCGATCTATCCGAGCGGGTTCACGAAAGGATGTAGAAGGATGGATAATGTGATGATAATAAAGTATGTGCGGAAGGAAAGAAGTAAGGTGCATATAGCAGTGGTCGATTTTGAAAAGGCTTTCGACTCTGTGAGTAGGAAGGCGCTGCTTGAGGAACTGGGTAGGGTTAGAATATCTAAACAGATCAGACGTGCGATTGAGGTTGTATATGAGGAAATGCATTGTAGTATTAGATTAGAGGAACGGGTTGTAAGTGGTCTAATCAAATCAAAAACTGGGTTGCAAATTATCTCCTATTCTTTTTTAATTTTATCAATGACATATTAGAAGGGGATGGGAACGAGTGTGCGAGTCCTGTATTAGGTGGGCTAGAAATTCCAGAGCTGATATTTTCAGCCGATGTATTATTGATGACACTGACTCGGGAGGATTACAGAGAAGTCTGAAGGAGGTTTTGGTGTATGCTAGGAAATGGTCGCTGAGATTAAATAGTAGGAAGGAAAATGTATGTAGGAAAATTAGGAAACGGAGGACTAAGAAGCATTGGGTGATAAACGGGGAGGTAATGGAGGAGACAGATCAGCTGGAGTATTTGGGTGTTTGTATGATTGGTAAATGGTCCTACCAAATTAATGAAGTAAGTAGAAGGGGCTAGCAGCACTCTCAGTTATAAGAGTACTGGAAAATAAATTTCCAGGAAATTATTTCAAAATAGAGAGAATGGTATTTAAAACCGTGGTTTTAAGTAGGATGTTATATGGAGCAGAAATATGGGGCATTGAAAAGGATCGTATTGTATTAAATTATATTGTTAACAGATTTAGCAAAATTGCAATGGACCTCCCAAATTGTACGGCTAATGCAGCGGTTAGGCTTATGTGTAATGAGTATGTAGAGATTGATATTATGAAGAGAGTGTTGGGGGTACTGGAGAAGGTTGGCAACGGCTTGCTCCTACAAACGGTTTACCAGCACAAAAAGAAGAGTTATTTTGGGGACTACTGGATGGACAAGGTAAAAAATATTTTATTGAGAGAATGGGCTTAGGAAATTATTGGGGGAGGGATTAGGAAAGAAGGAATGTAGATTGTTGGAGGAATACGTTAGAAAGGATCAAAGATATTCAATCACAGGAGCTGGATGGTGAATATAGGAGAAACATGTTTACTAGAAGTAAGCAAGTAGTAAATATAAGAAAAGATAATGTGAACAGATTAGAGAAATGTGGAATAATCTGGTGGATGATGGGCCTTTACAGGAATAAAGAGTGGACAAGAATACATGACAACTAGATATGTTTTTTGTGTGGGGAGACAAGGGATGAGTTCCACTTGATAATAGCATGTAAAGGAACTCGTGTGGAGAGAGAGAGAAATTCATGAGTGAGGGGCCCTTGGAAGCCATGAAATAGTCGGCTAATGAACAGAAGATCGTTAACTGGACTGCGAGAGAATGGAAAGAACACGGGAACTTAAACAAGTCTTTAGAGGTTGTCAGAAAACGCTGTATAAGGAGGTTAAAGGAATCAGAATGTTGAATATAGCAGTGTTGTGACTGTTGTTTGGTATTGATAGAGGAGAGCAGGGAGTATGTAGATCAGCAGCAGAGAAACAAAGGTCTCCTCACACTGATGGCGAACAGCATAGGGTAGGAGCCTGGCACAAGTAAGTGGTCGCCAACCCAGGCTCCCGAGCTAAGAGCACCTGGGGTCAAAGAGCATGGGGCTATATCCCTTGAAACGTTGGTTGAGTGATGAGTTGACAGACTCTACGACAGCTACACATACTGTAACTGGACTCTGTGGAGTTTCTGTAGAAGTAATCGGTGCAATTAACGTATTATCCTTGTACAGCCAAAAGATGCGCAGAATTCCAAGTTATACATTTGGCAAGTGTTTTTAACATAACGTGGCCATGAGGGAAGGTATTCGAGTAACGCATGTTCAGCACATTTATTTACGAATGGTAGTAACTTCTATTATGTGCATCTCACAATCACGAATCATGCCGTATGATCTATCGTTAATTAATTTCGAACAGTGTGTCGATATCTGTGAATGGGCATCGAAGTTGCAGAATTTCATACCCCCACTCTGGCTAGAAAGAAGATTCTCTACCGCGGCATGACGATCCTGATTTTAATAAAATTCAGCAGAGCAGTTTGATTCAGTTGAACAAATGCAGTTGTCTATTCTTTGCAATCATAGACAACACTGCTAATTTTTTGGCTTCCCGTTTTGACACATCTTACGATTTCTTGCTTGAAGTCGAGGAGTTTCTACTTGGCAGTGATGCAAACAAAGACACAATTTTACATTGCCATAAATATAGACTCTAGTGGTCTTTTGCTTCACTGAGGAATGTTTCTTGAGTCGCTGCCGAACGAAGGAAAAGTAATTGTTAGAGGACACTACGGTAGTTAATGGTCTGCTTCAAGAACAGTTCAATGTGATGGCAACAAGTTCAACTGCTGACGAGTCCTTCTCAGGCCTTAAAAGACTTCAGACTTCTTTGTGTACAACTAATGGACAGCAGATATTAAATTCATTGAGCCATCTGCATATACACAAGGAGACTGCCCGGAGAAGGTGGTGGATGATTTTAAATGAAGAAACGAGCTCAGAAATGGGGATTCCTTCAGCGAACTGATTTCCCAATGGAAACGTGTTTGTGAAGCAAGTTCTACTCCGTTTATTTATGAATATTTTTGATAGTTCCGTACCTACACTAGTGTCCAAAAGTTAAGCATAAGTTAGGAGTAAGCAGGTCAACAGGAAATACGTAAATCGCACGACATATGCACCTACCAAACTTACGAGTTCGCTCTGTATAGGAAGCGAGTGCTCCCTGCTTTGACTAGCGACTTAACAGCAAGGTAAACACAGCAACTGCCTACGCCCCAATTCCCTCAGTCGTGTTTGCCCTGTTATAGTGTGCGGAGTGTAGCCTCGTGGTGAATGTGACAACATAATGGCACAACGACGCTATTTGGACCCGTTTTGCAGGGTAGAATACTCGGTCACCTGGAATGAGGCCAGACACAGACCGAAGTCGCCATATCTTTGAATGTGCCACAAAGTGTCATTTCCAGGCTTTGGAGACGATTTCGGGACACAGGAGATGTCAGTCGTAGGCCAGTGCCAGGTCGACGAAGGGTAACCACACCAAAGCAGGAACGCCACGCCCATGCTCGAAACACTTCTTAGCTCTGTGACGAGAAACCCATGAAAATGATTGCTTCTGCTCCACTCACCGTGGAGAGAACGATCGAAAAATGAAAAAAACAACCCTGAACGGTGGATCACTCGGCTCGTGGGTCGATGAAGAACGCAGCAAATTGCGCGTCGACATGTGAACTGCAGGATACATGAACATCGACATTTCGAACGCACATTGCGGTGGTTGCCGTTTCTCGTGAAACTATGTACCGGAGGCTCAAAACAGCAGGGCTATTTGCCCGACGTCCAGCGGTGTGCGTCCCGCTCACTCCAGCACAGGGACGGGCCCGTTTACTGTGGAACCCTCAACATCGAAACTGGACCATGAATGAATGGAGGCATGTGCTCTTCACAGATGAATCCGCTTCAGTTTGCAGAACGATTCCTGTCTCACATTAATCTAGAGAGAACTGGCTAGCCGATACAACCACAGGAACATCGTGGAACGGGACCAGTGTGGTGGTGGTGGCGTCAGGGTGTGGGGCGGTATCATTTGAATGGCCGTACGGACCAGCATATTTTCATGGGTGGTCCGAGGAACACTGTTAAATATCCGAGATACAGGGATGAGGTACCGAGACCACATGTTCGACTCTTCAGAGTTACGGTTGGTCCACACTTCCTCTTAATGGACGATAATGCACGACCGCACCGTCTGTCTGGTGGATGAATTTCAGGCTGGGGAAGACATCGAATGGACTGGCCTGCGATGTCTACGGATCTGAATCCTATAGAACATGCCTGGGATGAATTGGGGAGGCGAATTGCCACGTCGCTGCGAAGCAGGTGTGGTGGTTTAGGGGTAACCATACACCCTATTAACAGCATATTTTGTTGTCGAAGACATTGCCAAGTTTTGTTAGTTGTGGTCACAGTGTACCTTTGCCATCAGAACATTTCTGACAGTTTTTTCGACAAGTTGTGTGACTTATAGTGTGTGATTCTGCTTCTGATTGTTCAGTAATCCGTCTTACATTCCTATGAGGCGGTATGGCCTCGTTTAGTGATTATGCTTAACTTTTGGACACTAGTGTACATAAGACATTATTAGTATGTAATTATGAACGAAGACCTATTTTTCTGTTTGCTTGTGAATATTGTTATTATATATAAGAAAGTTTGCATTAATAGCTGTCCATGATTTCACATGCCTGTGTTCAAGTTTATCATGCCCTTCCCCCAATAGTTAACCGAAGTCGGTGCGGTTGACGGTGGAGGAGGCAAACAGCCTGCTGTGCTGACAAGGGGCCTTGTGAGGATGGGCAAGGAAGAGGTAAAGAAACGGCCGTGGCCTTGGGACGATGTGGGGTACCACGGAAAACCACTTCGAGGATGGCTGAGTGGATCCCGTTCCAATTCTCGTAGGTACCGTACCAGTTGTCCGACCTCCGCGCGTGTCACTGAGGCGGACGAAGTAATTTAGTGATGCTCGGCATTCATGAAGTGATGATGCCATCACATCTCTGGACGAAGCAACGGTGCACGAATTATGAACTGTCACATAATATAACACATAGGCTTCCGAGACCCGCGACTTAAGGTTTGTAAGTCTGCCATCAAATGGAAGAAAGATAAGGTTCTTGAAATAAATAAGTCTTTCAAAGACCATCAATCATAATATATACATATCGAAACTGCAAACACAAGATTTACAACAATAAGGAAGCGTAACGGAAAACTTGTATGCTAGACACTCGTATGAGCATAGTCACGGCCGACTGGATCCTTCGCTGCTCTGCTTATACGGGCCTTGAAAATCGCTTGTCAAGCCCAGCATAATGCTGTAATTGGAAAGTTTCACCATAATGCCGCTCGAGCGCCCCCTTCCTAAATCACTTTCAGGAAACTCTATACCGCAAATTACAGCATTTCCAGTTTCATTTATAGTGTTTTGATGTTCTACATATTGGTAATGTGTTCACAATGAGGTGTTTGTTGGCTTGTTATTGAGAGTTGATTGTTATGCGCTAATGCATTTATTTTTTATTGTGTAGTGTGGTGATTTGGTTTGCAAAATTGTGTTTACAATATCTTGCAATATGTGATATTCTTGTGCGCTATTTTTGTACTTTGACCAGAAATTTTCTGCCAACAAGAACTAATGGAATGAGTGGCTTAAAGTGATTTCACGTCGTAACTTCGTCCTAAATAAGAATTCTACTTTATGGGATAATTCTTTCTTAAATTATTATGTAGTGTAGTGATTTGTGTTTCTTTAACTTTGTTTGGAAATATTGGAACATGTAATAGTGTGTGCATGTTTGCACTTCGAACAGGAAAACGAGCAAAGGGACACGATCAGACCAGGGGTCCAAAGCAATTTCTCGCGATAACTTGTCCCTAACAATGGGAGAACAATGGCGGTTCAGAAAATAGCGTCAGCATTTTTCTGCTGAGTCAGAACGGGAGGTCATTGACCCCTTATTGAAGTGCTCATTTAATTAATCAGTCATTTATTCGAACGTACAGAGAACATTTCATTTTTATTAAGTTCTAGCAACTGGCAGGAAACGCCTACATTCAGCAGCACCTGTCGCAATTTGTGGAGGGAGCTTGCATCTCGGGTTTGTTTGCTCGCCAGCTAAGTTTAGAAGGAGGAATTTCGACATGACGTACACAAAGCCGAACAAGGAAAAAAATAGAACTCGAACGGACAGCATTCCGGAAGCCCGGCAAGAGACGTTTGAAGTAAGGATCACGAGCGCGATGATATGATAGCGTCACGGTCATCTTGGCTAGGCATTGGTCTATGTAGGTGACGGCCCCGATCGAGGGTACGACGACTGCGTCAGTTAATTGCCCTATTATTCGGCGAAATTCTGTGCAGGTAACATCGTGAGAATAAGTTTTTATTTACGCGAGTGATCGTGTGGGGATTTGTAAATTTTGTTGGAAGACGCTCAGTCTGCATTTAATCTATTCAAGTTTTCTAATACTGGGAGAATTGTATTTAATTTTCGATTTCCAGAGGGACAGAACAGTTTCATTTAATAATTTCGAATGCATAGTAGCCTGCCTGTGTAAATGGTTTCCCAAGGACACAAAATTTATAATTTCCAGTCCAGCTATTAAATGGGAAATATATGACCTAGTTACGGGATTTGATATGAGAAGTGGTTCCGCGACTGAATAGGAACTGGTTTCAGATTCGGTGGAAATTACCCCGGTTGTAGTATTCTAGTAAATTGCAGGTTAATCTTGACCTAGTTTCTACATCGTGAACGAGGGGATGTTTTAGACGACATCCAGAAGCAGAAGCAGTGACGGAAAATACATCACCTTTCTACGCCTCGATGGAGACCAAAGGACTGATCCAAGTCTTTTCTGAAGGCATAATCATGGCTGGCTAAAACAAGATGGGGTCGGCTATTCCTGATGGCTGGCAGCGATATGTCAACGAAATAGATGGGTACAGAATTTTCAATGTAATTATGTAAGTTGAACGTGTTTAATGAGGCAAAAGAGGATAGGTTAGTTTTGATATTTAATTTCAGTAAATTTAGCCTTTGTTTGGAAGGACTTTATCCTATTTAAAGTAAATGTTAGGGAGCTTGTTAATGTAAACATAATTGTAACGTAAACGTGGACCTTTTGCACGAGGTCGCAGCTTGCTTTCTTACATTTTACTCTGATATATTTAGCTGAGTGGTTAGCGTCATTTCTTTTACGAGTCTGCTTCTTATTTCAGTCTCACTTATATATATTTATTTGTTTTGCTTTGATGTTTGAGACGCAGTGTACGTCTCGGGGCTTAAATGTAAATGCAAATAAGGATTCAAATTAAAGTCAGGAAGAACTAGATTTAAGTATTATTAATGGGAGCTCAAAGTGTACGGAAACATGCCGTCACGTTTTCTGGGATTTATTGCATGATGAGTGAATGAGTGTATAAGACTGTGGAGTGAGGATCTACACATTTTGATAGCGTCATCTTCACGACTATTTTGTATATCAAGATTGTAAATAAGTAATTGATTCACGATATGTTCCGCGAACGCAGTTTCATATTTCGAGTTCCGAATATCAGAATACATTTTATGTCAAATTTATTATTATGTATTATTATTATTATTATTATTATTATTATTATTATTTTAGTATTGTTATCAATGCGTGTTCCTCGAGTGGTAGGATTGAGATATTTCAGTAAATTTCCGTTGTTCAGACATAATCGATTGTCAGTGAGGCAATTTCTTAGTCTCAGTTTATCATATTTATTACAGAGTTGGCCACTTTACTTTGAGCGCGAGTGCCGGTCTTGTTTATTTTCACGTGAGCTTATGTTAGACGACGTCATTTTATATTCTTTTCCAAATTCAGCAACTTTAGGACATGAGATATTATTTAGTGTGACTTCCCTCGGGTAGACTGTTGAGCAGCACGTGTAAAGTGTTGGATGTTGCTTCATTGTTTTGGGAGACGTGATTCTCCGCTTTTGAGTCATTGTGTTACCGAGGAGAGTTTTATTTGAGCGGCCTATACTTCGTGATTTAATTGTTTCTGTCCATGTCTTTACGGTTGTTGAAGCTGAGGAGAGTTTTATATCGCGACGTTTTGTTCGGATTTTCTTTTGATATAACCGCGCTGTGGGATATTTTTGTTTTGTAATCTCTTTCAGGATACAACGTTGAATTATGTGTTGAAAGTTAAAGCCTACTCTGTTAAGTTTTTGAATTTGTGACGTGTAATTTATTTCAGGAACCTGCGTTGAATAGGTAGTTTTCCTTACAGTGTAATTTGTTCCCTTATATTTCCCATTGAGGCATTGAGTGGATGCGAGTTGCGTGAATGCCGCCTGAGCCCTGGAAAATATGACATCATGTTTTATTTCTTTGAATGTATACATTGCCTTGTGGTTCCGATCCACATTGTTTGTTGTGCTCATGATTTGAGGTGTGTAGGATGTTTTACCACTCAGCGTGTTACGTATATATTGTACAGTTACGTAGGTTCCCCCACCCCTTTTGCGCATTATATCACGTCTCTCTTAAGGTTAGGGACTCCACTACAATGTCAAGTGTGCAGAAATGGGGAACGTACTCATCTACAGTTCAAAGTGGTGCGAGCACGCAAGCCCGTGTGTTAAAATTAATGAGACTTCATGATTTGATTTGCTATGTTAAGTATGGGTGTCGGCATACATTGTATATTTGTAATATATTTCTGATTCTAAAGGTGGACTTTACCAAGCTGAAAGAAAACATCACTCATGAAAAAACTTGAATCATTTGATACTTTTTGCTATTTTTAAAATAGTTTGCTGCTTTACTTTAATAAACAGATTTGCCTCCTAAAACTTTGCCTTGCTTGATTTATATTTGTTGTTGACCTCACCGTGTCCATATTTGGTTATATGTTCCCCATCAAATCCGCGGTGTATGTACTTTTACGGCATTATTTTTATCATATTTCGAACCGCTGGGAGCGGCTGACTAGTCTGGGGAAAATTACCTTGATGGTAGAAACGGGGACATCATTGACCCCATGCCGTCATGACCACGTGACCGTGACATCACATTGTTTGTAAACAAAGCCGCGTGCCCGGCCACGTGGTTTTTGACAGCTGTCATCTTGATTGACCCTAACCTCACTTCACAAGTGAGCATAGTTAACCTCATAGCTGTCATCTTAACAGACCTAAACACTTTGTTGCCACCTTATACACGTGGTGGCGGGCAATTTAAAATCCGCGTGCTTTTGGCAGCTATCAGGTCCTACCCACTTGGGCTTGGATTTTAAACAAGTGAACGTGCTTAACGTCTGTGCTCCCATTTTAACAGATCCTAACCTCACAGTTGCCATCTTAACCATGTAAGGCGTGCCGAATTTAAAATCCATGTGCTTTTGACATCTGCCATCTTGACAGGTCCTAACCACGTGGGCGCGGAATTTTAAACAACTAAACGTGGCTAACCTCAGTACTGCCATCTTGACATAGCCTAACCTCACTGCTACCATCTTAACGACGTAGGAGGCGCGGAATTTAAAATCCACGCTTTTGACAGCTGTCAGGTCCTAACCACTTGGGCTTGGATTTTAAAGAAATAAACGTCGCTAACATCATTGCTGCCATTACGACAGGGCCTAACCTTACTGTTGCTATCTTAACCACGTGGAGGGTGTGGAATTTGAAATCCACGTGCTTTTCTGACAGCTGACAGGTACTTTGTTTGAACGTGGTAACTTTACTGCTGCCATCTTGATAGGACCTATCCTCATTGCTGCTACTTAGGAGCGCGGAATTTAACTTGACGGGACTTAGCCATGCCGCGGTATTTTTGAACGAGGACATAGCCAGGGGCCTAATTACAGTGGAATAAGGCAAGCTGCCCTTTTCGACATGCCCCTTCCCGTTACTATTTTGGAGGGGAACTAAGGACTATAGTTTAAGACAAGCTGCCCTTTACGACATGACACTTCCCGACATAGTTTTCATGCAAGCTGCCCTTCTCGACAATACCTTTCCCGTTATAATTTTAAAGCAAGCTGCCCTTCTCGACATAGTTTTATGCAAGCTGCCCTTCTCAACAAGACCCTTCCTCCTATAGTTTTAAAGCAAGCTGCCATTCTCCACATGGTCCCTTCCCGACACCATTTTGGAGAGAAGATTATAGTTTGAAGCAAGCTGCCCTCCTCGACAAGACCCTTCCCGTTACTATTTTGGGGGGATCTAAGGACTATAGTTTAAGGCAAGCTGCCTTTTACGACATGACACTTCCCGACATAGTTTTCATGCAAGCTGCCCTTGTCGACAATACCTTTCCCGTTATCATTTTAAAGCAAGCTGCCCTTCTCGACATAGTTTTATGCAAGCTGCCCTTCTCAACAAGACCCTTCCTCCTATAGTTTTCATGCAAGCTGCCCTTCTCAACAAGACCCTTCCTCCTATAGTTTTAAAGCAAGCTGTCCTTCTCGACATGGCCCCTTCCCGACACCATTTTGGAGAGAAGATTATAGTTTGAAGCAAGCTGTCCTTCTCGACATGACCCTTCCCGACATAGTTTTTATGCAAGCTGCCCTTCTCGACAAGATCCTTCCCTTTCTAGTTTTAATGCAAAGTGCCCTTCTCGACATGACCCTTCCCAAAATAGTTTTAAAGCAAGCTGATATTCTTGAAATGGCCCCTTTCCGACACCATTTTGGAGAGAGGTTTATAGTTTTAAAGCAAGCTGCCCTTCTTGACATGGATCCTTCCCGACTTCGTTTTGGACAGAGGACTATAGATTTAAAGCAAGATGCCCTTCTCGATATGACCTTCCTGGCATAGTTTTAATGCAAGCTGCCCTTCCTGACATGACCCTTCGCAACACAGTTTTGAAGCTAGCTGCCCTTCTCGACATGATACCTTTCCGAGACCGTTTTGGAGAGAGGATTATAGTTTTTAGCAAGCTGCCCTTCTCGACATTAAGAGCTAACTCACGGCGATCTCCTAATCTAGTTTGCAAAGAGAGGGTTCGTCAAATATTACTCTTCACCAGATATACTGTCCTCGTGTTCTTATGTGTGCGTGGTGATGGCAATCGAAAAGGAAAAACTGAAGAGGATAAACATGTATTACCTTCTCCTTACCACATCCTCCTCCTTCCGCTCCCTCCTAAATCGAAAAGAGTAAAAAGGGTAAGTAAAAGCTTATGCGACGAGGTAAAAACAAGAGGACAACGCTACACCATGCTTTCCAATCAATACTGATCTGCATTTAGGGCAGTCGCCCAGGTGGCAGATTCCCTATCTGTTGCTTTCCTAGCCTTTTCCGAAATGATTTCAAAGAAATAGGAAATTTATTGAACATCTCCCTTGGTAAGTTATTCCAATCCCTAACTCCCCTTCCTATAAATGAATATTTGCCCCAGTTTGTCCTCTAGAATTCCAACTTTATCTTCATATTGTGATCTTTCCTACTTTTATAGACTCCATTCAAACCTATTCGTCTACTAATGTCAATCCACGCCATCTCTCCGCTGACAGCTCGGAACATACCACTTAGTCGAGTAGCTCTTCTTCTTTCTCTCAATTCTTCCCAACCCAAACATTGCAACATTTTAGTAACGCTACTCTTTTGTCGGAAATCACCCAGAACAAATCGAGCTGCTTTTCTTTGGAATTTTTCCAGTTCTTGAATCAGGTAATCCTGGTGAGGGTCCCATACACTGGAACCCCAGTTTAATAACGTAAGTATATCTGGTGAAAGGTAATATTTGACGAAGCCTCTCTTTGCAGACTAGACTAAGAGATCGTCATGAGTTAGCTCTTAATGTCAAGAAGCGCAGCTTGCTTCAAAACTATAATCTTCTCTCCAAAATTGTGGTGGGAAGGGACCATATCGCAAAGGGCAGATTGCTTTAGAACTATGTTGGGAAGGGTCATCTCGAGATGGTCAGCTTACATTGAAACTATAACGGGAAGGGTTTTGTCGAGTTGGGCAGCTTGCATAGAAACTACGTCGGGAAGGGTCATGTCGAGAAGAGCAGCTTGCATAAAAACTATAACGGGAAAGGTCTTTCCAAGAAGGGCAGCTTGCTTTAAAACGATAATCCTCTCTCCAAAATACTGTCGGGGAAGGTCGAGAAGGACATGTTGCTTTAAAACTATACCGAGAAAGGTCTTGTCGAGAAGGGCAACTTGCATGAATACTATGTCGGGATTGGTCATGTCGTGAAGGGCATCTTGCCTTAAACTATAGTCTTTAGACCCCTCCAAGGTGGTAACGGGAAGGAGCATGTCGAGAAGGGCAGCTTGCCTTAAACTTTAGTCCTTAGACCCCTCCGAGATGGTAACGGGAAGGATCATGTCGTGAAGGGCAGCTTGCCTTAAACTATAGTCCTTAGACCCCTCGAAGACGGCAACGGGAAAGGGCATGTCGAGAAGGGCAGCTTGCCTTAATCCACTATAGTTAGGCCTCCTAGCTATGTCCTCGTTCAAAAAATTCCGCGGCGTGGCTAAGTCCCGTCAAGATAAATTCCACGCTCCTAGGTGGCAGCAGTGAGGGTAAGTCCTATCAAGATGGCAGCAGAAAAGTTAGCCAGTTCAAAGCAAGTGCACGTGGTTAGGACCTGTCAAGATGGCAGATGTCAAAAACACATGGATTTTAAATTCCGCGCGCCTTACATGGTTAAGATGGCAACAGTGATGTTAGGTTCTGTTAAGATGGTAGCACTGACGTTAACCACGATCACTTGTTTAAAATCCACGCCAACGTGGTTAGAACCTGGCAGCTGTCAAAAGCACGTGGATTTTAAATTGCCCGCCACCACGTGAATAAGGTGGCAACTATTGTGTTTAGGGTCTATTATGATGGCAGTACTGAGGATAGCGATGCTCACTTCTCCGGAAAATGTGAGGTTGGGGTCCATCAAGATGACAGCTATCAAGTTGACAGCTATCCAAAAGCACAGGTAACAACATAACATTAATGGTTCCTAATTGTCAGTGTTTAAGTATTAAAGTTTGTTTACAAACAATGTGACGTCGTGGTTACGTGGTCATGACGTCATGGGGTCAATGACCTCGGGTGCTGCCTCAGCAAAAAAAAGCTGACGCTATATTTCTAAACCGCTATTGTCCTCCTGCTCCTTCTTTTGTCTGTAGCCTTCATTTCAGGAAATAACCGGGCGAGTTGGCCGTGCGCATAGAGGCGCGCGGCTGTGAGCTTGCATCCGGGAGATAGTAGGTTCGAGTCCCACTATCGCCAGCCCTGAAAATGGTTTTCCGTTGTTTCCCTTTTCACACCAGGCAAATGCTGGGGCTGTACCTTAATTAAGGCCACGGCCGCTTCCTTCCAACTCCTAAGCCTTTCCTATCCCATCGTCGCCATAAGACCGATCTGTGTCGGTGCGACGTAAAGCCCCTAGCAAAAAAAATTCAGGAAATCACTCCAAAGTTTTTGCATTTTTCAGAAATCAGTTAGTGGCTGCCATTAAAACTAACAAGCTCACACATAACTGAGAACTCTACGTTGAAATCTTTGAAACAATAATCTAATTAATTGTGATAGGTATTGTTAAGATTTACTTACAAATTCATCTTCAACTGTCAGTTTCACTGTAAAACATCGAGCATAAAGTAGAGATATTACAAGCACAAGGATGACTGAAACACCTAAGGTTGCATTGTAGCTCCCTACAACTACCCTTGAAGTAGCACTTCCAACTTAGTTTTCGGTTTCCATTTTCTGGTATTTATTGCCCCTAAATTTTCTTTCATTGAATAATACTACAAGTGGAGTCATATTTGCCAAATGGCAGCAACAAAACGGATATTTCCAAGATAATCTGAACTTTAATACTTAAACACTGACAATTAGGAACCATTAATGTTTTTTGTTACCTGTGCAATGAACAGTTTGCCAAGTATTTACTCAAAATACCGTACTTTTCTCTCACTGAATGTTTATGAAAATTCTAGTGCAAGATATGAATGAAATGTACTATGAAACTATATATATTGTAACTAAAATACAAACATGTTTGACTCAAAATATTTTTATCATCCATACAACGACCATGGATGATAAAAATAGTTTGAGTCCATACAACGACTATATGCCTGTTGTAATTTCTTGATGGATACAGTACTTTTGCATCCATCTTTTGGCACAGGCCAGAGTAAAGTGTAGGTTCCACCGAAGTCCCAGTCAACATCTATGACTGTGACAATATGGAAGTTGCTGGGGGTATGGGTAGTGCTGAGTAATGACATTCAGAGCATCACTAGTCCATCTGAGTGTTATCAAGGTGCTACTCATAGGGTCAGTCGTGCTGCAATAGCACTTTCTGACCCAGTGAGGAAAGCAATGACAAACTACTTCACTCCTCATCTTGCCTGGTATGTCTCATTTTGGTGCTGCCATTGGTTTTGGGGTTTTCCTTAAAACCGCATAACCTTTGGTGGTGCTATTTGAGGACCCAACCAGCCTCTGGGCTGATGACTTAACAGACAGACAACGACTATTTAAGTACAAAAAATAAGACTTATATGTATTTACCACGCCCCCTTTCTGGCGGCAGCACTTGAAGAATTTTAAAACTCTAAGTAATCAATGACTTTTGATTTCAAGATTAACATAAGAAGACAAAAGTATTGCGGTAAGTTGCTATGAAAAATGCTATGGAATGCTATGGAAAATAAAAGTAATTACTATTATTCCTCACAGGTAAGGAACATCAGCTGGACTACACCACCTCTCCGCAGTTTCATTTCACGATAATATTTTGGGGAATATCAACGAAAGTGGCCTTTAGGATTAATAATTTTAACAGTATTAACCTACCTGACACTCTTTATTCCTCTAAATCACGATAAATCGGCAATCAAAGTGAATATGTTTTCCATAGCGGTGTAGGCATTTCTACGTACCATAAAACTTACGACGCCAGCGCCACGTATCGAGGTGTAAAACTATTGTGATTACAGTCAAATACAGTAGAGACAATACGCGACACTTGCGGGTTTAGCCTTGTAAAAATGGGAGACAATTCGACGGTGGCGCTCCTAGTGACTTGACCTGAAAAGTCGCGCTAAATTCAAATATCAGTGGAAATGCATATACGAAAATGGATAAATAAATTACGTCCAGAAAGAAAGTATTATTGAGATATTAACTTCGAAGTTGCTAAAGCAATTCTGGATGAATGAGTGAAGAATTATTTAAATGGTTATTATTTAAACACTGAAATTAGACTTATAAACAAGATGTGACATGGACTGCTGTTAAATGGCTTGATCTTTCATTTAAGCATTACTTTTTTTGCTTTAGCATTCCTGCCTGAACTTTAACGGTTAGATTTGTCTTTTTTCTCATTTAAAAAACATTGTATCATCACATTAAGACACTTCTCAATAAAAATATCGGCACATTCCTTGGACACATTATGCAATTAATTAACATTTAAAAGCTGGGCAATTTTCCTCTTGACATGAAACCTACTAACAGGAAGAAAATCTATAAAATCCCGGCTTTAATCTGAGAAGAGTGATAAAAGAAAGAAAAATGTGAAAATGTTGTCGATAGTGATGCTTTGAGGAATATTTACGTACAATTAGAGTAAAAATGTAACATACCCTTGGCTGTATAGTCGAGGATTTCTAAAGTCGCTGGCCTGGAAATGATCCGAACAGATCTTATAATTCTTATATAAATGTAACGTTCCTTCTTTCTTGCACATCTTATCTAAATCACGTCTGTGACATTTCAAAACCCACAGATCACACTTACAACAACACACCAGTATTGAAGGTTAACTCCTGCACTATACAATAAAATATGCTTATTATATTTTAAGCCAGTTAAAATATGGGTCGAGCAGGTCAGAAAATTATGAAGTACTATAAAAATCTCTTTGTCAATGGAAGAATATATATACAAACACAATATTACTTACAGTTTCTTTTTACGAGGTAAGCGAAAGAAAGACCGCGCATTCTTCTCAACTTCATAGTTAATGCAGCCAAACACAGCACACCAATCAATCAATCAATCAATCAATCAATCAATCAATCAATCAATCAATCAATCAATACTGATCTGCATTTAGGGCATGTTGAGAGGAGATATCAAGGAATGACACACGCTACTATTTAATTATGTCAACTCACTGAAAACGCATAAATAACACCAAAAACTTCACACACAAATACACGTGCTCTTATGAGAGAATTAGTAATTCTCAGGTCTACCCGCTAGAGAGAACTGTAATAGCCGTCCCTCGATATCTCGCTGAGTGTCGCGTATTGTTTCTACTGTATTTGTTACAGTGCATGGTCTCAATTGTCAAGGCCAGTAAGTAGCTAGCTAGGGCGAAGCATCAAGTCGGCCGTGGCATAGTGGTAACAGGGACCGTGCGTATAGCGAGTGCTGCCATCTGGTGGCTTAATCTGAAGTAATTGGTAGGAGCATCTTCCACCATCGAATTAGTAAATAGTTTTTATTTTTTTTATTTTACTAGTCTTTGACTGTTCACATTGCTTACTGACGTAGCCTGCGTTTTGATTAGGTTTCTTCAGCATATTCTCTAAGCATGAACAAAACTCACAGAACCAGTAAACGCAGTAAATGTCACGTTAATTGTTCCAAGTACCGTTGTAATTACATCTACGAAAACTGCCAACCAGAAACGAAATTTTTTCGTTTTCCAGTCGCATTTGCCCATAAGATCAGAAGGGAAGTATGGATAACATCTTTAAAACGTTCAACACTTGATGGACAACCGTGGGTTCCTACCAGTAATTCCTAAATCTGCAGCCAACACTTCATTGATGGAACACCTGCGAAACACCCTGATAGCCCTGGATATAAACCTAATTTGCATATGTTACCAGGAAGATCGAATGAGGACGAAATAGAGAAGAAACTGACAGCCAGGTACAAGAGGAAGAAAAGGAGACAAAGTGAAATGCAAGAAAACATGAATTCTGTTCCTGAATCACAATCTCCCCAAACTGTTTGTAGTACAGGTATTCAGACTGATAATTTACTGTTTTCATATAACCAGGAAAATGTAAATGTACTATTTTCTACTTTATATTTGCCCAGTGATAATTCAAAATGTGACTCAGAAACTCTTACAATTTTAACAGTACCTAACATTAATAAGAATGACTGATAGCCTACTTGTTTCAAGAGAGACTGTGGTGTTGGAGTTGACCTCATACAAGTGAAAAATTCATTTTGTGGATACAAATCTGTAGAGGGCAATGAAAATAATTTGCTTGATATAGCTGGTGTAAAAATAGCAGTCTTCCAGGTTTTTTGTCCCTGTTACCTACAATAAGTCACAAATGCACTCTTACCAAACAAAACATGTTACTACTCTTTGTAATGAAAATGAAAGTTGGTTTGACTTTCTCTGCTATTGCAGTTATTTTTAGGTGTCACAGAACCACAGCTTCAGCTAATTTTAAGTTTGATTTGCACCACATCGATCAAAAAACAATAGGTTGGATTTTCTGGCTACAAAGGTTCAGTATCAGAAAGACTATGTCTAATTCTTTCAAGGCCCATTATGAAGATTGTACATGCATTATTGATTGCACTGAAATACATTGTGAGAGGCCAGTGAGTGTTTGACAGAGAATTCCAATGTTTTCACACTACAAAAATGGTTTCACTGTGAAATTTCTTGTGGCAATTATTCCTGGTTTTATTTGTTTTCTCTCTAGATGCTATGGAGGTAGAGCCACTGATAGCTATATTACAGTTAATTCTGGTCTGCTTGATCATATAGAGCCTGGTGATGTTATAATATCTGATAACGGTTTCCCTCAGATAAAGACATGTACAGTATAAAAAGCAAAAATGCAATAATGGTGATGCCACCATTTGCATTTAACCCTCAGTTCTCTCCTGAAGAAATAGACACAACTTATAACATAGCATCAGTGAGTATTTATGTGGAGCGAGCTATTCACAGACTGAAAAAATACAAAATTCTTTGTAATAAATTTACTATAGATTTATTGCCCCATGTGGACAAACTTGTTCATGTTGCTGGAGTATTAGCAAATTTAAACTCTCCCATAATAAAATTACAAACATAGTCACAAAGAAAGCTATACAAAATATTATATTACATTATTGGTAGCCTGTTCTGTACATGCAGCCCATACAGTAGTGTTATATAATGTTCAAAATAAAACCTTTCGAATGTTAGCATGACTTGTGCAAGAACATTTACACTTCCTAGGGGACTATACACAAATAAGTCACATAATCTGAAGTTCAAAACGTATAATGACACTTGAATCTGTGTATAATAAATGTGTGACTTCTTCAACTTGATATCTCCCAATGGATACAACAAAAGGTAGGGCACATTGCACTCATTTCTAAAAATAATTGGTTTTTCTGCACATGAAAGTGGACACTTAATTTCCAGCAATTTTAGTCCATAAGGTCCCTCAACAATGCCATCAGGACTACAACAGAGCCATGGTTGTTTTTCATGAATAAAGAGACCAAAATGTTTTACACTGCACTTATACACATTACAATATTCTGCAATAGCAGTTTCTTCCTTATTTCTCCCATACTTAATGGCTGGCGTGTTTATGTCTTTAATCATCACAAATGATTTTGCAAGCTGTTCATACATTCCAGTTTGTAGTGTCTTACTTTTGTGTGGCTTTATACTAGCAGATATTCTCAGGTTTCTCTGCTCATGCCAAAGTTTTCATTGCAATTGAGATTTTGTAAACATTGCAATTTGAATTTTCTGTGCTTTGCTTACTTCAATGTTCATCTCATAGAACTGTTGCACTCCCTTTGGTAAATTATGCACATAATTAACTAGAAATAGTTTTGCTTTCACTTCTGATAGTCTTTAAATAAATAAATAAATAAATAATAAATAAATAAATAAATAAATAAATAAATAAATAAATAAATAAATAAATAAATAAATAAATAAATAAATAAATAAATAAATAAAAATATAAATAAATACATAAAAATATAAATAAATAAAAATAAATATAAATAAATAAATAAATAAATATTAAGGTTATACGTTTAGGCTAATAACGTTAAAACTAAGATAATTACAATTTTATACATTATTGAAAGTATCTAAATTAAGAAAATTCTCTATTCTTACCTGGATGTTAATATTATATGAGGGTTTAAGTAACATTTGTCTCTCTCAAACATAAACCAGATACTTCTTTTGAAAGTTTTTCTTCCAACTGATATATGTGACGGCTATCATTAAGCTCTCTTCCTTTCCTCAAAGTAGAATTCCTAAAATACTTGAACTCCACGTAATTTTCTGGAAACCCACAAGAATAACAGCATTCGACATTGCGGATTAATTCAAATTATACGTATTCACAACACATTTCAATATGTAAACAACGACAGCTGATGGTATTCTGGTGTTTCTCCTACCGATGAATAATCGTCTCTTCCGCTAGGGGCGCTGCGGTCGAAAATTTGTTGTTACGCACGGTCCCTATTGACGGTGTACGCTTCTGATTCCCATTTTTCTCCCGTCTCCTGGTTGGTACCATGATGTAAGTATAATCAAATACAGTAGAGATAATACGCAACACTTACGGATTTCGCCTTGCTAAAATGGGAGACAATTCGACGGTGGCGCTCCTAGTGACTTGACCTGAACAAATCGCACTAAATTCAAATATCAATGGAAATGTATATACGGAAAGGGATAAATAAATTACGTCTAGAAAGAAAGTGTTATTGAGATATTAACTTCGAAGTTGCTAAAGCAATTCTGGATAAATGAATGAAGAATTATTTAAAAGGTTGTTATTCAAAGACGGAAATTAGACATATAAACAAGAAGTGAAATGGACTGGTGTGAAATGGCTTGATCTTTCATTTATGCATTACTTTTTTAGCTTTAGCATTCCTGCCTGAACTCTTACGGTTATATTTATCTTTTTTCTCATTTAAAAACATTGTATCATCACATTAAGACACTTGTCAATAAAAATATCGGCACATTCCTTACACATATGATGCAATGAATTAACATTTCATAATAATAATAATATTAATAATAATAATAATAATAATAATAATAATAATAATAATAATATATTCGTTTACGGCCATTAGAGACCACGTTAGATAACAATTACATGTTTCTGGAAGCCTTCCTCACAGCCCAGAACTTCAGCATCCTCTCTCTGGCAGCCTGTCTTCTTTCGTCCGTCCACCCACGGTTAAGTTTTGGTTCGTCATGGAATCCCTGAAATCTGTCGGTCACTGACCTAAACCTTGTTCGGTTTGAGATGTCTTCCGAATTTAGTCCCACCTGTCTGAGATCCTTTCTCACCTCCCTGAACCATTTGTCCGACACTTTAGGTCTGCTGTCTAGTATTGTGAAAATCCTTTTCGTTAGTCTCTTCTCATCCATTCTAAATAAATGCCCATAGAATTTAAGTCTCCGTTTTCTCATGGACTCAGTTAGCCTTTCATTGTCTCGGTAAAGTTCTTCCCTTCCTCGCAGCCTATACTGTCCATTCACAATCTTTGGACCCATTATTTTGCGAAGGATCTTTCTTTCAAATTTCTCAGCTTCTCTCAGTCCCGCTTTTCCTGTCATTGGGAGGTATTCACTAGCATACAGACATTCCGTTTTAATCACTGTATTGTAGTGCCTTAGTTTAGCTCTCCTTGTATACAGGATATGTTCTACGAAAAGCCGCAGCCATTTTCTCCCGTCTGGTGTTGTTTGCTTCTCTTTCATTTGTTTTCAGTTGCACTATTTCACCCAAATACTTAAAGCTATCAACTCTTTCTATTTTACCGTGTTCTGTCTTCAGGTACCGAGGGGCAGTTTTGATGTTTGTTATATATTTAGTTTTCTCGAAAGAAATAATAATATTAATAATAATAATAATAATAATAATAATAATAATAATAATAATAATAATAATAATAATAATAATAATAATAATAATAATAATAAGGAGAAGAAGAAGAAGAATGTTTTTTGTTTTACGTCCCACCAACTACTCTTTTACGGTTTTCGGAGACGCCGAGGTACCGGAATTTAGTCCCGCAGGAGTTCTTGTACGTGCCAATAAATCTACCGACAAGAGGCTGACGTATTTGAGCACCTTCAAATACCACCGGACTGAGCCAGGATCGAACCTGCCAAGTTGGGTCAGAAGGCCAGCGCTTTAACCGTCTGAGCCACTCAGCCCGGCGAATTAACATTTTATAGCTGGACAATTTTCCTCCTAACATGAAGCCTACTAACAGAAAGATAATCTATAAAATCCCGGCTTTAATATGGGAAGAGGGATAAAGAAAGAAAAGTATGAAAATGTTGTCGATAGTGATGCTTTAAGGAATATTTACGTACAATTAGAGCAAAAATGTAACATACCCTTGGCTGTATTGTCGAGGATTTCTATAGTCGCTGGCCTGGAAATTATCTGAACAGATCTTATAATTCTTATATAAGCGTTACGTCCCTTCTTTCTTGTACACCTTATCCAAATCGCTTCTGTGACATTTCAAAACCCACAGATCACACCTACAACAACACATCGGTATTGAAGGTTAACTGCTGCACTATAGAATAATATGTGCGTATTACATTTTATGCCAGTTAAAATATGGGTCGAGCAGGTCAGAAGATTATGAAGTACTATAAAAATCTCTGTCACTGGAAGAATATATATGCAAACACAATATTACTTACATGTTCTTGTCACGAGAGAATCTGAAGAACGACCGCACATTTTTCTCTACTTCCTAATTACTGCAGCCAAACACAGCACATACCTTTCCCCTCATGTTGAGAGGAGATATCAAGGAATGACACACACTACTATTTAATTACGTCAACTCACTGAAAACGCATAAATAACACCAAAAACTTCACACAAAAATACACGTGCTCTTATGAGAGAATCAGTACTGTTCAGGTCTATCCGCTAGAGTGAGCTCCATTAGCTGTCCCTCGATATCTCGCTCAGTGTCGCGTATTATCTCTACTGTATTTGGTATAATGGTGTGTCAGCCTACCGCAGTGACGTCATACTGGTAGCAAAGCAAGGAAGGCGGTAACATTTCTCTCTCTATGAAGAGAGCGCATCGTTCAAAATGTATTCATTAACAATCGAGAGGCCACTAATATGTTACTACAGTCAGTTTATTATTATGTCATTGATATTCTAAGTACTTTACTCTTACATTTATATAATGAATGGCTTACACATAAGCATTATACGGTAGCTCTAGCAGTTCATAATGTTTGACATTTTCTTGGACGTTTATCTAATTTTCTTTCTGTTTAACTTAGAGGTGTACAAACTCCGCATTTAACTTGCCCATGCTGCTAGCCGCACGTAAACAACAGTACAGGCAGGCTGCTGCACTCCTGGCCAGGTCAAGCTCAGCCCAACTTGGGCAGGCTACAGGTTAGCTCGCTTGCTTGCTTTCTTCTTCCTGCTGCATTAATCGATGTTTGCTCGTTCATTGTGCTGATATGAGACTCGCGTGAATGCAGGCAGGAAAGGGGTTGTTACATGCCAGAATTTATACAGGATTCGTCAACACAAATATTATTTTATATGGTTATTTAGTATTATGTTAATCATTACAAAGTTATGTTTAAATTTATTTCGTAATTCAGACGTCTTTTGTAACTAATTAACAAATAATATTTCTCTCTGTCAAACATAGTTACTTAATAAAAAGTACTTTCTCTGAACAAAATATTTGAATATTTAAATAAATATTATGACCGTTGATGGAACTATGGCCATAAATAATGCATTATTTATTATTCGAGAAAATTAGAGACAAAGGTATACATAATGTAGGTACAGGTCATAAATATCTTTAAAAGAATATTTTTATAGGTAACTTTTTTTTAAATACATTTAATAATTTAGGAACTCTTTCCCCACAAAACCAAAAGAAATAACTATAAAACTAATCAGTTTAGAAGTGTAATTTTACCACTTGCTCTCTTAGTTTGTGGTCGCCTCATACTGTGCATACTGCACACCAATATTTACTGCATGGACACATTATCGCTTGTGTGTATTACTATGAGGTCATTAAGTCTTTGCGCATCAAACCGGGAACGTTTTCGCTGATTAAACTTCACGAACAGCTGAAGATCCTCTCGCTGGAGAGACTCGTACTGGGTATGTTAAACACCTTTTTCGCTACACAGGCAAGTCGGGGCAGCCTGTGCGAAATATTTTTCCACCACCGCAGTATATTTTCGTCACTAATAAACCCTTCTTGCAAGTACCTACTGACCTCATCATGTATCATTGGCGAATTTTCTGCCCAATCGTCAAATTTCGTTTTCTTACGTTGCACTGAATTTTCTTCATTTGAAGAAGATGGGAATTCTTGTCTATTTTGATTGGGTAGCTGGTCTGAAAATATATCTGCCCAAGTTATTGATATTTTATGCTAATAAAAGAATATTAAAAATATCTAATTTGCATAGGTATAATACATAATAATAATAATAATAACAATAACAATAATAACCAGATAACCTCACCTTCAGCACACATTTGTCGAGCTGCCTTGAAAACCGACATTTGTTCGCCTGCATTTAGTTTCTTTAATGTGTGATATTTAGGCACCAAAGGTGTTGCAATTTTGTGTAACATAGCGACTTCCATTTTCTGCTCCAGGAACACACGACTGGTTTGTTTCAAAAGCTTCAAGTAATCAAAATTCATTTAGTATGAAAACATTTTTACATTTAAATATCAGGAGACTCACATTAAAATGTAAAAGAAATGAAATATTAGCTGTTCATCGTCATCCTGTGGAGTACAATGGGCTTTTAAGGCATAAAACCACGGAAGAACCAGATGTAAAGTCGGGTCCTCATCACCCTCAAGATTGTGGCTTCCTTAAATGGCTTAAGAAATGTTTTAAGCAGGCCAGTAATGTCCTGATCATAACTGAGCATTTTTATCAGAGGCACCCTCCTTCTCTAAAATAGTTCTCACAGCATCAACCTGGGGGTGAACTGATTGCAGCGCGTCAATATAACTGTTCCACTGAGTGGAAATATGGTTTCAAAGATGATTGTAACCTCACACATAGGCCTCTTCTCTTAAAGTACGAAACCAGAGTTTCACTGAATGGATAACAGCTAACACATTAGGAACACTTTCTTTCATAAAAGGGTTCGCTCAGAACATGCGTCAAGACCGTATTAATAATATGAGCCATGCATGGAAGACGCTTGTATATGCGGAGGGCCTTAACAATATTGCTTCCCTGGGCTGTTAAAAATGTAATTTTACAAATATCTTCATGAGAAACGCCATGTCCCTTCAAACGATCTTCCAATTCACTGCGAATATTTTCACCAGTTTTTGGACAGTCAGGGAAGGCCGAACACATGAATACATAGTTATTAAGAGACCAATCTCTATTTATATACTGCATTGTGACAGACATATAGTGCACACTCTTGTACTTATCTGTCCACAGGTCAGTGGTACTCGCACAGATACCAGATTTAATAGCATGTACTATATCAGGAAGCGTTTTACTGCGCACTTTGTCCGCGAAAGTGTGTACCTTCCTAGCAACTGTGACTCGAGAGAGTATAACATTTTAAATATCCACCGAGCCATACCTTTTGCCCATTTCTATCAGCGTTTACCCTAAATTTAAAAATCCTTCACCCTCAATAGTTGTAAACGGTCTCAAGTCCTTGGCGCACATTTCCACGCACTTGTCAGTCACCAAATCCTTGTCCTCTTTCAAAATATTTTTAGACTGTGGAAAATTTGGGTCAAATTTTCAGACATGTCGCAACATACTTGAGGTCCCTGAATGGGTGTTGAGTAGCTTTATGCAAAAATTGCATTTGCGAGTAACCTTATTTGATACCTGTTCATAAACACATGAAAATTTTTCCCATAATAGACTTGAGCCCTGCTTTACTACTAGAATAAATTCACCACTTTTTAATTTTTCTTCGATTTCCTTTACGGTTGATTTGTTCATTTTCCTGCTGGTTGCACCTCGAACTACAACAGAGCTGCACTCGACACAATACGCAGCTACACTAACATATAACGGCACATTCACATCGCAAATTTCACGTTTACTCGTGTCAAGCCTGGCAGCCCGAACGGGTCCCAGGCAACCTGTCAGGCTTAGGGAAACCCAGGTTTTGGTTTGCTATGACTAACGCGCTCAGTACGCGTGCACTCTTGCTTCGCTGACGCTCAAGCTAAGCTGCTTTGCTTGTTGCAGAGCAGCTTGGGGCAGGCAAGCTTGAAGTACAAATTGTACACCTTTAGTTTAATTGTTGCAAGCGAATACAATATCTTGTGCGCGCTAAGGTTAAACTCACTTCTCGAGGAATTTTCACCGTCGGCGGTAATGGCTTCATGGTTCTCTCTGTTAGTTTGTCAAAATTGTGTAGGGTACCCCCCAAAGATAGTTACAGTGAAGGTCATTAAATTCTTTCTCCAGTATATTTGTAACTGTCAGTAACTCGTAACTGGGTCTCATTGAATTTCCTCTTTAGACACATTGGAGCCAGTTTGTTTGTTTGTGGCTGCCGGACAGTTGTACCTTTCTTAATGTGTTTATCCTCCAGGGTTGGTTTTTCCCTCGGACTCAGCGAGGGATCCCACCTCTACCTCCTCAAGGGCAGTGTGCTGGAGCGCGAGATAATGGGTCGGGAGATACAAGTGGGGAGGATGACCAGTACCTCGCTAAGGTGTCCTCACCTACTATGCTGAACAGGGGCTTTGTGGGGGGTGGGAAGATTGGAAGGGATAGACTAGGGAGAGGGAAGGATGCGGCCATGGCCTTAAGTTAGGTACCATTCCTGTATTTGCCTAGGGGAGAAGTGGAAAACCACAGAAAACCACGGAAAACCACTTCCAGAATGGCTGAGGTGGGAATCGAACTCACCTCTACTCATTTGACCTTCCGAGGCTGAGTGGACCCCGTTCCAGCCCTCGTACCACTTTTCAGATTTCGTGGCAGAGCCGGGAACCGGGGGAGGGGGGACGCAGCTAATCACACTAACCACTACACCACAGAGGCAGACTTGATTTTATTTTCACGGTTAATTAAAAATTTTATTTGCCTTCGAGAAAAATATATGTCTGAACATTGAAGTATTTATTTATTTATTTATTTATTTACTTATTTATTTATTCAGTGATGAACATAACAGGCTTTTTGCCCAATTACAATGTTCACAATATACGTACAATTAATAGTTACACTTCTAAACATTAAATGAAAAAAAGACAATACAAAGAATACAATGAACTACCCAAACAATACAAAGCTGGTAATACACTAAAAATATACAGTTACTACATTAATAATTATTTTACAGTGGTGCCTAACACAAAGTAACACATTCAGTTATACAGTTAAATTATACAGGCTTAGTCTTAAACATGACACATGACACATTTTGCACAATGATATTCTAAAAAGAGAAATAAAGTGTTTAATTTATAGGTCATTTGAAAACTGTGAATTCAAATAGAAGAGAAATATAAGAACAACTAGAAGAATGAAATAAAACATATACAGAAAACAGAGATAATATACAACAGTATGTGCATTATAGGAAAGTATCACATGCCAATTCAAAGTTGATTCGATTTATGAAAAAGATATCCAAGTAATTCCCATTCATTCTTCAATAAGTGTTCATATTTTTCCTTAAGGCACTATTTTCTCTTTCCAACAGTAGGATATTTCTTCTCAAATCATCCAACTCGTTAGTTCCATTTTCTCCGTTATAGCCCACCTTTTCTTCAGTTTCATCTTCCCGAAAATTAACATAGATAAGTTATTTATTCTTTTAGTCGAAGAAAAATGGAATGTTATATAACATTTAAACATGTATTCATTGTGTTTCTTCACTCACCTGTTGAAATCAGCAGCCAGCGATCTTAGAAATTCAGCTACATCCTTGTGTCGATTTCTCTGTTTTCCCTCTGAACCTCCTGCCACTATTAGGAGTTAATATATTTTCTCCTAGTGGTATAGCCTCATACATCCGCTTTTAATTCCGATAATTTAGAAGTTGTTGTCTTAAAGGGATTTCAAAGCACGTCATAACGAAATAAAGCTACCTAGCAAACTCGACCTAAAGCAATAACGTAATAACAAACTTTGTATTAACACAGAACGTATTGAATAAAGACAATAATAACTTATCGTGTATTATAAATACGTACCGTGTTTCACACTGAATTTATCATTGCGCCGAGTTTTCCCACAGACTGGCAAGATCTTCGTTTTTCGGGAATGAAAAGTACTTTGTGTATGACCCCTGGGCTTTTCTGTAGTAGCTCAAACAGCCTACTACTGCACAGCCCGGCATTTTCAAAAGTGTCATCCGTACAGATTAATGAAAAGAATAAAAGAGCTTCAAATCATGTACGGTACGGCACGTTTTTAATACATAACGCATGTTTAACACATTAAAAATACAACCGCGACAAGCCATGTAGCCACAGAGGCAGTTTCTCTCAGTGCTCCCCGCGTGACGTCACCTGCGCAGAAGCAACGCGTTTTCGTCTCTCTTAATGACACACCATTATACTCACATCATGGTTGGTACCCACGCCGACGCCATGTATTTTCTGTAGTGATGGGCTAGCGACGGAATGTGCTCTTAGAATCGGTATACTCGACTCCAGACTCGAGTCTAAGCATACTAGTGTCGCTATCTGTGGACATGTCTTAGAACTATTGTACTGGATTGCACGGCATTCAGGGTCACTCTCAGAATATTTCTGTGATGTGGATTGCAGTATGTTTGCTGCTGATGATTGGTTTCATTGAGTCATCGGTCGTCAATACTTTGATTGTTACAATAATTATTATCATCATAGACAAAATATTTATGACTTACTAACAAACCGTCAACTTGAAGAATAGACACGTACGACCGAAGATGAGCGTGGGATGGGGACAATTTCCACACTGTGGTGGGGAACTTTTCTAATGTCGATAACGGCAGCGTTCTCTTATTATTATTATTATTATTATTATTATTATTATTATTATTATTATTATTATTATTATTCTTATTATTATTATTATTATTATTATTATTATTATTATTATTATTATTATTATTATTATTATTATTATTATTATTATTATTATTATTATTATTATTATTATTATTATTATTATTATTATTATTATTGTGCAGCCTGGAAGTAGCAACCAGGGATTTGTTGAAAGCTATGAAATATTATTCCCGTGACGTCCTTGTAGGGAAACGTGTAATAATATTGTGCGAAATAATGACAATATTACTGCCAGAGAATTTATTGCAAAGATGCATGTGTAGGGCGTTCAGAAACATCCATGTGCTGTAGTATCACTTATTGTTATTGTCCAACTCGTTGGCTGAATGATCAGAGTACTAGCCTTCGGATCAGAGGGTCCCGCGTTCGATTCTTGGCCGGTTCGGGGATTTTAATCGCTTCTGATTTATTCTCCTGGCTCGGGGACTGGGTGTTTGTGTTCGTCCCAACACTCTCCTCTTCATATTCAAACACTACACTACGAATCACCACAGAAACACGCAGTTCGGTTAGGGGCGCGCGGCTGTGAACTTGCATCCGGGAGATAGTGGATTCGAATCCCACTGTCGGCAGCCCTGAAGATGGCTTTCCGTGAGTTCCCATGTTCACACCAGGCAAATGCCGGGGCTATACCTTAATTAAGGTAACAGCCGCTTCCTTCCAGTTCCTACGCCTTTCCTATCTCATCGTCGCCGTAAGACCTATCTGTGTCGCTGCGATGTAAAGCAAATAGCAAAAAAAGAAAAAAAAAATAATAATACTGCTTACATCCCGCCGCTATTCTTCGACCTTCGCTCAACTTCTAAAGACTACACTCGGTTTTGTTCCTTTGCACAGTCATGTGTTGCAATGATAAATGTCAAAACAGAGGGTGTATTTTGTTCATGGCGTTCATTGTTTAGCTAGAACAGAATGACGTTCTGTCTGATAATTTGCTTCGTGTACATACATCACATTCCGGACGCCTAATCTTAATACCCTACATTATATCCGCCGAAAGTATGATGTAAGTATAAACTATTCACCTGTTCCCTCGGACGATTGTAGGCATACCGTGACAGTAAAAAAATAAAAAAAATAAATAAAAAAAATGAAATGGCGTATGGCTTTTAGTGCCGGGAGATCCCAAGACGGGTTCGGCGCGTCGTGATGGGGATAAAATGATGATGAAGCAACACATACACCCAGTCTCCGTGCCAGGGAAATTAACCAATGATGGTTAAAATTCCGGACCCTGCCGTGAATCGAACCCGGGACCCCTGTGATCATATCCAACACACTAACCATTTAGCCATGGAGCTGAACACCGTGACAGTAATTTTAAATAATAATAATAATAATAATAATAATAATAATAATAATAATAATAATAATAATAATAATAATAATAATGTTATGAGTTGGATCCCTTCCTTTTTTCTCTCTGATTAGTGTTATATAGAGGATGGTTCCCTAGTTGTACTTCCTCTTTAAACAATAATTTCCACCACCACCACTTTTACGTCAAACTACGTACATTTTTATGGTTTTCGGAGATGCCGAGGTGCCAGAATTTAGTCACCCAGGAGTTCGTTCATGTGCCAGCAAATCTACTGACACGAGGTTGACGTATCTCAGTACCTTCAAATACCAGCGAACTAAACCAGTATCGAACCTGCCAAGCTGGGCTGAAGGCCAGAGAAGCTATGCTATCATTATTAGAATATAGGGCATATTCAGTGGAGTGGGTGAGAGACGCCGTGAACGAATATTTTCGTACCGTACTTTATTATGCGTATATAGTTGTAGTATTATCTTTCGCAAGTCTTCATCAAATTCAGATTATTTATTTTGCTCACTCGTTAAGAATATTTATATCGTACCGGTCCATCGCAATCCCATAAAACCTCGGCGACCACTTGTACATCTTGTACAACTCTGAAAAGTGTTGGCAAAAGGGGCTCTGGTTAAGACGCAGCAGGTCGTTATGCTACTTAGGTTCCAAAATGGGTAAAATATAAATATGTAAATAAATTCAGTGTTAATTTTAATCTTATACCAGTTGTATAGTATTATTAGAAGTAATTTCACATACCGTACTGTATATGAGTTGACTATATTCGTAAGATATTATAAGTAGAATTTTGTAAACAATATAAATTTATTAAGGATGATGTGTGTGTTTAATAGAAAAAATTATTAGCGTAAATTGTATAATATTGTACTCTAGAAAAATTTTCTTCGTCTCCTGTTAATTTAAAATTTAGTGCTTGACAATAATGTATTTTAGTGTACCATTTGCCACCGAGGTAGACACCTCATTTGCAAATAAAGAGATTTTGATTTGATTTTGAATATGCTGCATCCAACCAAGAGCGGGCGAGAGAGCGAACGTGTGACGTCATGCTGTCATCGAGTCTTCGCAAGCGAAACGAGCCCGAGTCTGGACTCGAAAGAGTCGAGTACCGCGATTCCAGGCATCACTCGCGCACATCACTAATTTTCTGTCTTGTGGTGTAAGTGTAATGGTTGGTGTACGTTGTCCCAGATGCCTTATGACTTCTGTCCATGTACAGTAGTTAGCTGGAGGTAAGTGAATTATACCGGGTGTATATGTATACAGTCGAGGAACAAGGCACTGGTTATAAATTTGTATGGATCCCTATTCGCTGTTTCGGGTTTACTTTCGAAGTAGTTGGCTTGTTGTTAATTAATGTTTGTGTTAATTTGTTTTGTACTGCGCATCTCAGACATACTGCGGCGAGTTTGTTCTGTGGATTGTGCTGTTTCTCTTAAGATTTTCTTCATCAGTTTCTTACGTTTTACACTGTGTCCGCTAATAAAGTTGGAGTCTCAATATCTTACATTACTTGATAGGAAAGCTTGATTGTTCAGTTCGAATTTCCATACAAACGAACAGCGGCACTAATCAGCACATGCAGTTCCAACAGAAATTCAGTACTGGTTCTGAACTCATGCTCTTGTAACTACGTTCAGAACCGTTTCGGAGTCAATGCCAGCAGTTCTCGTTCAATAGCAGGGACTGCACATGCACATTTAATTCGAATGGTAAGTGGTGCGACAACATAAAGTACGTACTGCTCATTGGAATAGTTGGCTCGGTTCAGAGGGTCCCGGGTTCGATTCCCGGCCGGGTCGGGGATTTTCACCTTTATTGGTTAATTCCAGTGACCTGAGGGCTAGGTGTTTGTGCTGTCCCCAACATCTCTGCAACTCGCACACCACACATAACACTATCCTCCACCACAATAACGCGCAGTTACCTACACATGGCAGATGCCGCCCACCCTCATCGGAGGGTCTGCCTTACAAGGGCTGCACCCGGCTAAGAATAGCCACACGAAAAATTTTTTGGAATAGTGAGGCCTTCCATTAGCTGTCGTTAAAGGTGTTGTAACAATTTGTACCCTCCCCTGCGAACCGTGTGACCTTGCCGCGGTGGAGCTTGCGTCTCCCAATGAAGCAGATAGCCGAGCCGCAGGCTAAGGAATGGTTCATTGAAAGGGGGGTAGCAGTCTTTCGGAATTTGCAAGGGCGGCAGTCTAGATGATAGACTGATATGGCCTTGTAATAATACTCAACATGGCTGAGCTGTGTTGATACTGCTACACGGCTAAAACCAACGGGAAACTACAGCCGTAACTAACTTCCGAAGACATGCACCTCTCTCTGTATGAATGATGTACTGATGATGGCTTCCTCCCGGGTAAAATATTCCGGAGGTAAACTAGTCCCCCATTCGGATCTCCGGGTGGGGACTACACGAGAGGAGGCGATCATCAGGAAGTTGGATACTGACATTCTGCGAGTCGGAGTGTGGAATGTTAGAAGTTTGAATTGTTGTGGTAGGTTAGAGAATCTGAAAATGGAGATGGATAGACTAAAGTTAGATGTAGTTGATATAAGTGAAGCACGTTGGCAGGAAGAACAGGATTTCTGGTCAGGCGACTACCAAATTATCAACACAATGGTCAATGGGTTATTTTACATCAACATGTCACCCGTATTCTCCTACCCTTTATGCTGCTAAATAATTTTAAATATTTATTATGCCCACTTGCTTTTATAACCCAGTTAATGATCCTGTCGGTTTATCTCTGGAGCCCCGAGGGGTAGGGGGCGGTTGCACTACATTGCAGCACAGGATATGGTTGTATGGAGAGAAACATCAAAGTGATATGAGACTCCCAGGGTAGTGGGCAATAAGTAAATGGCATAGTCACAGGGGTGTGCAAATTAATCCCTATCAATGGATGTGGAATGTTTTTTCATTGAAAATGTTTATTCCTGAGGTTCAGTTTCCAGGTAAATCTAGAGGTCCTCTGGCTATGAGCACAATATTAACAGTGACCTAAAACTACAGGCATGACTACTAAACAGCAATAACAGTGTTTGTTGCTCATGTTTCAGCGCAAGGCCTGTGGAAGTAATTTACATCCCAAAACTGTCGAAACCTTCACACACTATTTAATATGGACTTGGAAGTAAAGATCAAGGACGAACCAATCTGCTTTGAGGAAACATTAAATACTTCATTTGTAAGTATCTTTCCAGATAACTTTATAGTGAGTACAATTCGATTCTTAGCAGTCATCTGAGTTTGACTCATTACACAACTCTACTCGTATCTGTTCAGAAAATGTATGAGTATCATGCTGTCTTTTCTTTAGGCACAGATGTTATTGTATACTAATCTCAAATTGACTAAAGATTGTTTATATGATTACATGAATGCAGAATTTACAGTATGCATCTTTTATTCTGCACAGCATGTCTGAAACCTGAACTCATTAGTAAGGTTTGTAAGAAGTGGGTTTCTCTTTATCTCTTTTTCCTTTCTTACTGCAAAGTCCCTTGTAATCTTCTGAGTATGTGGCTTTTCATTCTGTAGCTCTTGTCAGGAAAAGTGGTAATCTGAGTAGCTCAGCTTGTTTTGGTTTGAAGTTTTCATATTAAATCTCTGATCAGCCTGATGGTGTTTACGGTGCTCAAATACATCACCCACCTGCGGGACTAATTTCCGTCATCCTAGTGTTTCAAAATCCATAAAGCTAGGTTGCATGATATAGAATCAATAATGATAACAGTTTGACAGTGAAAATCTATTCCAGAAACCGTCACCTCCTACTTTGTAAATGTGATATTGCTAAAAGTTTAGTATTCGAATAATGTTATATTGTCAACAGATGGAAAACATCACTTACATCCTTTTTTTTTTTTTTAATATTTAATTTAGCTGTTAAATAGGATACCACATGTTGATATGCCATTGGTATTTACAGAGTTGTGCATTACAGCACAGTCACGTTATTCTTGAAGTTTATTGAAGATCTGTATGGTGAAGCTTGAATTGCTGCAAGTTTTGATTTGATGTTTGCTCTTGAGATAGGGGAAGAGTCTCTGGTACTATAGGATATTCCCTTACAAAGAGGGTACATTCTCTTTTGTTGTGGTTAGCCATTTGCTTAGTTTTCTATGGGCATTCTCACAGTGCTGAAGTAATTATATTAATTCCTTGGAGGGATGATCTAAAGCTGCCTTGGTATATAAGGAATTACATGTGCATGTAATTAGGTGCAAGGTCGAATTAACTTTAATTAAATCAGGGCAGTGGTAAAGAAGTAGGGGACTGGAAATAATAATAATATTGCATTGAAAATTACTCACTTGTGTTTAGGACTCCATTTTGAATATTATTAGGTCCCGAAATGTTGCTTTATTAGTGATTTTGTGCGTAATATTGGTAATAAATGCACTTAGGAGGATATATTTATGATAGCCATCTTTGTTTCCAGAGATGTTATGGTATAGACAGGTTACTTTGACTTTACAGCAAAGCATGGAACTTCAGATAGTTGAGGAAAGCATGGAGGTTACAATGCAAACCATGGATGTTACAACATAAAGCATGGATGTTACAACTCCTCTAATTTAGTAGCTGTAACTTATCTTTGCAAATTCAGGCCAAGCTCTGTAATTAGAACAGTGGCCCCCGGTGGCCCCCTTCGGGGCCCACACTCCCTTCGAGAGGCTCTTAACTATCGCCGCGGCGCATACTGCCCGCACGGCAAGAAAAATAATAATTTACTAGCTGTAACCTATATTTGCAAAATCCATGCCAAGCTCTGTCCAGAGAACAGTGCCCCCCCTCGGGGGCCACACTCCCTTCGAGATCCTCTTAACTATCGCCACGGCGCATACTGTCCGCACGGCAAGAAAAAATGTAATTTAGTAGCTGTAACCTATATTTGCAAAATCCAGGCCAAGCTCTGTCATGAGAACAACACTCCCTTCGAGAGGCTCTTAACTATCGCCGCGGCACATACTGCCCGCACGGCAAGAAAAAAAATAATTTAGTAGCTGTAACCTATATTTGCAAAATCCAGGCCAAGCTCTGTCATGAGAACAGTGGCGCCCTTCGTGGCCACACTCCCTTCGAGAGGCTCTTAACTATCGCCGCGGCGCATACTGCCCGCACGGCAAGAAAAAAAATAATTTAGTAGCTGTAACCTATATTTGCAAAATCCAGACCAGGCTCTGTCATGAGAATAACATCTTTGCATTCTAACTTCCATGCTTTATGTTGTAACATCCATGCTTTGCATTGTAACTTCCATGTTTTCCTCACCTATCTGAAGTTCCTTGCTTTGCTGTAAAGTCAAAGTCTATACCATAACATCTCTGGAAACAAAGTTGGCTATCATGAATACATCCTCCTACTTCTTATGTGCAATTATTACCAATATTACCCAGAAAATCATTAATAATGCAACATTTCGGGACCTAATAATATTCAAAATGGAGTGCTGAACATCCGTATGTAATTTTCAATGCAATATTATTATTTCCAGTCCCCTACTTCTTTACCAGAGCCTTAAATCGGTCTTTTTTGGTACTCACATTATTCCATATAATACATAATATTAAGCCTTATATTTTCTGTAAGTTTTTGTTCTTTCCACTTGTACCAAGACCGCTTGCTTCTCCGTTACTGTTTTTCCCTGTTTTGTAATAAAACCTAAGCCTTTCAGTGGCGGTTTCTTGCAGACCTTCTGTGCCAGATAAGTGAGGTTTTTTCTGAGGAAATTATTTATTTTTAGGAAGCAAGGAATGCATAACAATTATTAAGGGAATGCGTTCATATATTATTGAAGGTTAATAAAAACTTACTTTACACTCTATTTAAACTACAGTGCACTCCCAATAATTCGCATGCGGATAATTATTTTTAGGGTTTTACGCGGGTTTCAAGAGTTATTTTTTAAAGTATTAATTCTTACACCCGCTAATCATCATGCTGAGTAAAATTATCTCTGCCTAGTTTAAAAGAATTTTAATGCGATGCGTGGAGACGAAATCATTGAAATTTGAGGAGACTGGACTTCTTTTCTCTACGATGTAGCAGCAGGCTTATATGCACACTGTTGCCAGAATGCTGCAAACATGAAAACATTCAAGAATGTTGCTGCGCGTGGCACAGCCCAGATTACCATAATCTTGGAAGCAGAGACAATGAAGGAGGAATGCACTCGGAATTTACCCTCCCTTTCCCAACAGCCCAAGGTCGCTGAAATATGAGCCAAGGAAAGGGTAAGTGTGCCGGCAGCAAGTGTATTGTAGGCTACTGTGCTTGAGAAGTGTGAACAGAGTGCGGAACTCTTTTTGAAGTTTCGGATATATCAGTAGTAAGAGTTTCCAATGTGAGTGGTCGAAAAATGAAATATTAAAGGTTACCCATCAGTAAAAAGCTGAAAATTATGGAAAGACTGGAGGAAGGCGAGGCATCATCAAAGTTAGCCTGCGAGTTTGGTGTGGGTGAGAAAGCAAAAGGAAACCCTCGTCAAATTTTATGCTAATTCTGATCTTTCATCGCCCTGGAAATCAATGAGAACATCGGGTCATGCAAATCTAGACGAAGCCATGATACGGTGGTTTAATCAAAAACCAGCGGAAGGTATTCCTGTGTCCGGCCCAATGTGTGCTGAGCAGGCAAAGCGTTTTCAGGATGCTCTTGGCTTAGAAGGCAATTTTAAAGCATCTTCAGTCTGGCTTACAGGGTTTAAGAAATGCTACGGAATACGAGAAATTGCTATTCACAGAGAGTGTCTCAGTGCAGACACGGGTCCTGCTGAAAAATTCGCTCAGGAATTTCAATCATTCATTGAAAAAGAACAGCTTGACCTTAGACAACTTTACAATCCATACGAAGCAGGGTGTTATTGGAAAAGTTTACCGTCCCGAACATTAGTTACGCAACAAGAACAGCAAGCCCCAGGCTGCAAAGCATCCAAGAAAAGAATACCCATTCTGGCGTGTGCTAATGCAATTGGTGATCATAAATTAAAATTATTAGCGATAGCGAAATCCATAAAACCCTGTTGTTTTAAACGAGAGAATGTACCTTTGCAGTACTACCATCAAAATGCAGCGTGGATGGACACACGGATATTTAAAGACTGGTTTTGCAATCATTTTGTGAAACAAGTGATGGCCTAACTAATTAAGCAGTCGCTGCCAATCAAAGCAGTGCTATTGATTGACAATGCACCTTCTTATCCACATGAAAGTGAACTTAAAGAAGGTGATATTTACGTGAAATACTTTCCCCCTAATGTAACTTCTATTCTCAGCCTATGGACCAAGGCGTTATTGCTGCTTTAAAGAAGAACTATAGGTCATCTTTGTTACAGCAGTTGGTTGATGAAGGCATCGATATTTCAACATTTTGGAAGGACTTCAGTTTTTTGGATGCTCTTCATGCAGTCAATAAGTCATGGGACAAAAATACCACCACTACACTTGCACGATCATGGAAATCTGTTCTAGGTGAAGAGCAAGCATTTGCCGGCTTCAGTGACGATGATATTTCGAACGGGCAACGTAGTCTCTCTACAATGATATTATTAATGAAAAACCTGGATAAATGCCAAGATGCAGAAGAAAGTGACATTATTGAGTGGTTAGACATCGATAAGGATGATTATGGTTTCAGACATGAAAGTGAGAAGGATATTGTACGGAATTTAATGGTTGGTGAGCAAGACAGAGATTCAGATGATATTTATTTATTTATTTATTTATTTATTTATTTATTTGTTTATTTATTTATTTATTTATTTATTTATTCCTGACTTACATTTGTGGCGAAGTTAGGGCTCACGGCCCTCTCTTACACTTAACCACTATAAACAGAATTTAAAAATGTAAACATGAAAGTAAGACATAGAAATTCTAAAAAGAAATAATACTACGGACAGATAATTCTAAGACTACCGGTAAATTAGGCCTACATATCAGTACAGCAATTAATGTGACAATACTAATAATAATAATAATAATAATAATAATAATAATAATAATAAATGAAGAAAACCCATTCACACAACATACACACAATGACTCACACAACTCAGTTTTAAGTTACCAGGAAAAATTTTCTGCAGACAGATTTGAATTTATGAGAGGAAGTAAGGTGCCGAATGTCCATTGGGAGTGTATTCCAGAGTCTCGATGCAGTAACTAAAAAGGAACGATTGTAGGAATTCATTCGACTTAGTGGAATTTCAAGTAAGGAACCAGAACGGGTACTAATTTCATGGAATGAGGAAAGGAAACGAAAATTAGAAGAGAGGTAAGTTCGTCGAGACCACTTGGTAAACAAGTGTCATTAGGTGAAAATTCCTTCGTTCATTTATGCGTAGCCATTCCAATGTTTTGTAATGTGGTGTAACATGAGCGTCATGTCACAGTTGGAAGCATATCGTATGCATGAGTTTTGTGCTCTCTTGTTCAGCATTGAGATTGACTAGTATCGTATCACAGTAGTCTAAAATTGGGAATAGTAGTGCTTGGATTAATTTTAAATGAAGTTTTTGAGGAAAAGAATTCTTGTGACATTACAGGGGATATAGAGCTGCATGAACCTTTCTACATACATTTGTTACATGTTTATTCCAGTTCAGATTCTCATTGATGGAGATTCCAAGATTAGTTACATTTTTAAGGTACGGTACAGCAATGTCATTGATTATGATTGGAGGAGGATTGATATTGCTTATTACATGTAATAATTTATAGTTTCCTATGATAATACTTTGTGTTTTACAAGGATTTAGGAGTAAGTGGTTGTTTTTAGCATAGGCAGTAAGCCTTTTAATATCCGAATTAATATGCTGAACTGTTTCATGTAAATTGTTTGTAGTGGTGTGTTTGTATATTTGCAGATCATCCACATATAAGTGGTAGTTGTAATACTGAAGTGTGGAAGATATGTCATTAATATGAAAAACGAACAGTAAGGGTCCTAGAACTGACCCTTGAGGGACACCAGATGACTTTACAGCCCATTGGGATCTTTGATTGTTTACCACTACACACTGGCGGCGATTTGTAAGGTACGACTTGAAAAAATTATGGGCTATCGGGCCGATATGCAGAGAGCGTAGCTTGGATAATAGTATGTCTATATTTACCGTGTCGATCACACTACTTAAGTCAACGAGTGTCAGTATCGTCACCTGCCGTTTGTCCATTGCTAGACTTGTGTCATCTGTTACCCGAAGAAGTGCAGTTGTAGTACTGTGTCCCTTTCTGAAGCCAGATTGAAATGGGTCAAAAAGAGAATGTCTGGTTAAGAATTCTACTAGCTGCTCGTGTACAACTCATTCAAGAACTTTCGAGATAGGGGGAAGAATCGAAATAGGCCGGTAATCAGATGGCGCATTTGCTGTGGTACCGGTATGCTTTAATATTGGGGTTACTAGAGCATCCTTCCATGCAGTTGGAAACGTCCCTGTGGTGAGACAGTGGTTTACAATGTGGGTAATAATTGGTAGGACCGCGCCAATAATGTTTTTTATAAAGCCTATTGGGATGTTATCTGCTCCTTTACTTGTGACTTAACTGAATTCAGAATACGCTTTACATCATTTACACTGACAGAGTGAAAAGAGAAATTATTTTTGTTTTCTGTAGGGTCACTGATTATTTTATTTAGATTGATATGATTTTGAGGTTGAGATTCCTTTATTGGGTTAGTTACAAAGTGAGAGTTAAGTGTATCGAGAGATATAGTTGGCATATGTGTCTCTTTGCATTTTCCAACACCCATAACGTGAAGTTCGTTCCAGGTTTCACGTGCATTTAAGTTCCTTGTTGAGTGTGGTAGTGATGCAACGGAAACTCCGAAAGTTTCCCACAGCCAAGCTAGCGTCTCTATAGACACACTTATCTCTTACATAGAAAATAGAGATGAATTTTTCTTTTCAGACATTGTTTTCTTGAGAAATCTTCGATCCAGTATTAGAAAAAATGAGCAGTCGTCTAAGAAACAAAAAGTGATGACCTATTTTTTTCGTTAGATATGAATGTTGGCATAATCCACATGGCATTTTGTAATTTTTCTCTAATGTGTCTTAAAATACAATGTGAAGTGTTACAATTATTTTCTGCATGTTCATAAAATACATTTCATTATTTTAACCTATGGTTTTGTTTTTACCAAGCTTAAAACTGACTGCACGTAATTCTCAGTTTTCAATAATTCACAGAAGTGCATGCATTAATTACTGCAAATTATCGGGAGTGCACTGTATTTTACAGTAGACCTGTGATATGGTTTTATAAAATATTGGTGTTTTGAGAATACTGTCCTGTGAGCAATAAATTTTTATTTCAGGCTTTTATATTATTCCCATCAGTAACACTAATGCAATAAACTATCAAATATCAAAAGAGTTTGTTTCTTTCCAAAACTGTACCATTGCATGCAAAGATTTATTTACAACTTTTTCAGTGCACATTTTTCAGTCACTGTCAAATTTACAACTTCATCCGTTAGAAACAGTTCAAAAGAGTCAATTGCACTCGCCCCTGGTAATAATCCAACCGTCACACCAGGATTTCCCCTAAATGGAATTATATTAGGTCGCACACTATCCCCAGGCTTACAATTTATCCACAGGGATCTTCACCTTCACTAAAATACTAAGGTCATCATGTGAAGAATAAATAGAATCATTAACAATAATATCAGAAATACTAAGATCACTTAGAGATTCATCTTTGATGTAGTTCCTTATTTAGTCTTCAGGTGAACATCTGTTCCGTTTCGCGTTCGCCATTTCTGTTTACATCGTCAGCTGGCCCGAGATTGTGCAAAGTATAGAAAATAAGGCATATTTTATGCCAGAGACTTCATGAACACAGTTGGAAACCCTCCCACCATCTGTTGTGAATGCTGAAAAGTATTTTCCAAAGAGTTTACAGTACCTGAGAAATTATTGGGTGATCATGAAATGATCACTGCAGCTAAAGGAGAATTTCTCAAGTGGTAACGTCAAGGGGAAGCATGCACGACCCAAGAAGAGGTTAATGCTTTTGTGTTTCTCCGATGCATGACCTGAGTCTTCTCGTGCACTATATGTGAATGGTTGCAGAAGACTAACCTGCATCAGCACCATACATTTATTGCTACGTGGTGCCTCTCAAGGTGTCTCTCTATTAACATGTATATGGACGCAGTGTTACCACATGTTGCCATTGCAATGTGGTCCATTCAGCCTATATATTAGACACATCCTATATGAGAGTTAATTACATTTAAATGTTTCACCATTATTAGAACAGTTGTGATATAATTCTGACAAAATTTCAAGGTAGCCATTCACTTTTGTGGACGGTATCATCAATCAACACATTACATACAAAGTCGGGTCATTGTTCAATGAAAGCCAGGCTGAGTGTCTCATACAGTTGAGGTGCTGTCCTTCTGAACCGAACTTGGCTGGTTGGCTCAGTCTGGTGTTATTTGAACGTAATCAGATTAATCAGTTTCATGTCAGTAGATTTACCGGTGCATAAGAGAACTCCTCTGGGACAAAATTCTGGCACTTGGGCACTGCTGAAAACTGTCTGATGTAGTTAGTTGGATGTAAAAAACAATAACATTACGTTCAATGTAAATTATAATTTGTTAGGCAATTTTCCTGATGTATTGTCATTGTTTCAGACTCTTTGAACAAAACCTTTCAGAATTTTAATAAAAATGTTGCAAATTTTATAACTTAGTATTGATAAAGAATACAGACTGTGTGAATTCATATATATTAGGTGATTCCCTGATATATTTTGCAGTTCTTTCCTCCTGGAAACATATTATCACAACATAGGTTTTCTTTAGTTCAGTTTTTGCCCACTGGCATTCCCAGTCATATTTTCCCACTTTTCCCAGTAATAACATAATAATTGATATGTTTTCATTAGACCTACATATCTTATGAGGTACAATATTTTGTGTGAAATTATTTACAGTAGTGCCAATAACTTCCAATTTCAAATTATACCCCAGTGTTCAGAAATAAGCATAAATCCTACTTTCTTGATTATATTCTGTATGTGTTGGACATAAGACACATTCTTACCCTGCTTTTTATAAACAGAAAGTCTGTCACAGACTACACTGAAATAGAATAAGCTATCTATGTTAATTGGTGGTAGGGGTGGTAAGTGAGCAACAAACAGGATGGGAGAGAACAAACTGTTTTGTTGTCTTAACTATTTTGTTTGTTTGCAGACAAGCAGTGCTGTAATATGTTTTGAAAAGCTACAGTGTGCCACCTGTTAAGAAGTTTCTTGCAGTGTACAATATGAATTTGTTGTGCTCCAATATACAAAACAACATGACAATAGGGAAGCAGAAAAACACTTCGGACCACCATCTGTGAAAAAATCTACAGTATGTGTTTTGGATGTTATATCGCAAAATTTGTGTGGGATTGCCAGCCCAAGACTATGTCTGCTGGGATGCAGTATGCATGTTACACGGAGTTTTCTGGTATTGGTCAAGTTTCTCACTTTTAGATTTGGATCTGAGTCTCATCCTAGTTCTGACAGTATGATAGTAAATGAGGAGTGAGCAGTAGTAAGACCATTCTCATTGCAGCGAGTTCCCATAAAAAGTGTTGTGAAAGTGTTGCTATTGAGGTTGGTTGGTGTACAGATGTCGGCGGGACCAAGCATTAGCGAAAGGAATTGGATCACATAGGTGTCTGCTTGCATTATTGAAATAGTGGGTTCAAACTCCCTCTTTCAGCAGCCCTTAAGGTGTTTTACTGCAGGTTCCCGTTTCCATACCTTAATTAAGGCCATGGTTCCTTCATCCTCAGCCCCGTCCCATCAACGCCGGAAGATATGTCTGTGCTGGTGTGATGTAAAATAAAAGTAAAAGGGCATTTTGCTGGGCTTCATCAGGAAAGGAAGGTAATGGGAAACTAACTCAATCCTCATTTCATTAGTATGTCTCCTTGCTGACTCAATTCCCTGTGGCAGTTCATAGCAGATCTGTTGGAGATCCAAGCAGTATTTCAGCTGAGGACTTGTCAAGTGAAGTGAAAGAGATGTGTGTCATGCTGAGCTGTACTTTCAGGTCCAAGTGTGATGTGCTATACTTTTAAGTGTGATCTGTATTCATGAACGTCTTTCGTGATGTCACAGTGATAATTTTAAAGGGGTTATGTGTGATGTAATTGATTCACAATAAGGAAGTAGTCTTGATCATTGAAATAGGATGATTCTCTTTGGATATGTAGAAATCCCTTAAGCATGCATGAAATTTTGAAATTAACTCAAATACTGGCAGATAATAAATTATCATGCTTGTTATTTGGTGATTAGATTAAATGTGGATGTGGAGAGTGTGCATAATATATATTCTTTCCCACAGGAAAATTTTGAACTTGTACCAGAAATTGTACTTCTGAAACAAGAAACCAAATCAGAGTTAACAGATCCAGGGCCAACACCAAAAAATGCAATGGAGGTAAGGTACTTAATTTGACAAACTATTGTGTGGTAGTGGAAATAGTGAGAAAATCACTAAACAGATTTCAGTAGGTTACTCTTGATTTAAATTCATATGATTTGAAGGTCCTGATCATTTTCTTACCTAATTTTCATACTTCCTACAAGTGATTCCAACATCTGACAGTATTTTTCATGTGGTGTAATTCTAAAGATGACCATGATATTTGTTGTTTAAATGAGGTCATTGGCCATAATTTTTAAGACCTCCACTACGTACCATGGGAGCTGGTATCTTCGCACTAATACTTTTGACTGTGTTAATATCTTTGAACTCAGACTTACTATGATTTATTATTCTTTCCTTACTGCTATTGACACCATGTGGAATAACACGAAAAAACTATTGATCTGATCTCATTGAAAGACCCACCAGTTTAAGGCAATAACTGTGAAGATCCTCTGAAAAACTGTTTTAGTAGGGTTGTCAGATATCCTATATAATACTCTATACTAGTGTCCAAATGTTAAGCATAAGTTACGAGTAAGCAGGGCAACAGGAAATAGACCGCAAATTGCACGACATATTTACCTACCAACCTCACGTGTTTGCTCTGTATAGGAAAGGGTTGTTCCCTGCTTTGACTATCAGTGTAACCGCAAGGTTAACACAGCCAGTGCCTGTGCCTCATATTCCCTCAGTCGTGAATGCCTTATTACAGTGTGTTGAGTGTACCCTCGTGGTGAACATGACAACATAGTGGCACGACGACGCCATTTGAACCCCGTTTTGCAGGGTAGAATACTCGACCGCTTAGAAGCAGGCCAGACACTGACTGAATTGACTGTATCCTTGAATGTGCCACAGTGTCATTTCCAGGCTTTCGAGACACAGCAGAGGTAAGTTGTAACAGGTCGACCAAGGGTAACCACCTCACAGCAGGACATATTGCAAGACAATTGACAGCAGAGCTTGAAGCCATCTGAGGGATTGCCGTTTCCTGGCAAACTGTGTACCGGAGGCTCAAAACAGCAGGGCTGTTTGCCCGATTTGCAGCGGTGTGCATCCTGCTCACTCCACAGTCCTACTCACTGTGGAGCCGTCAACATCGAAACTGGACCATGAATGAATGGAGGCATGTGCTCTTCACAGATGAATCCCACTGTAGTTTATTGAACGATTTCCGTCGCACATTAATCTGGAGAAAACCAAGTAGCTGATACAACCACAGGAACATCGTGGAACGGGACCAGTATGGTGGTGGTGGTGGTGTCATGATGTGGAGCGGCATCACGTCGAATGGCCTGGACGTGCACATCTTCATGAGTGGTCCGAGGAATACTGTTAACGCTCAGAGATACAGGGATGAGGTACTGAGACCGGACGTTCGACGCTTCAGATGTGCAGTAGGTCCAGACTTCCTCTTAATTGACGATAATGCCTGACTGCACCTCGCTGCTCTGGTAGATTAATTTCTGGCTGGGAAAGACATTCATCGCATGGACAGGCCTGCAAGGTCTGCAGATCTGAATCCTATAGAACATGCCTTGGATGCATTGGGGTGGTGAATTGCATCCTGTCAGCCTCCACCAAGGACCCTCCAAGACCTTTTGCATTGCCCTTTCGGAGGAATAGGATCAAATGCCGCAAGAGCTCTTGGACCATCTTATAGAGAGCATGCCATGTCGCTGCGAAGCATGTGTGACCATTAGGGGTAACCATACACCCTATTAACACATTGCAGTTGGGAGATGAGTTAACTCGTGTTCACGAAACTCGGAGATTCTGTGATGTCTGTCGAAACTTCTGAAACTAGCTGGCAGTCAAGGTTACTAGAATCTTGGTGTTGAATCTTTTGTTTATTCCATTCTAGCTTTGCTTTACATTCTTCATTTGTTTTATAAGTCATTTGCTAAGTTTTCCGACCTCATGTTTACATCGTTCAAGGAGCCATGAGGTGGGTAAGATGGCGCTTCCTAGACTGAACACGAGCTTAGACGCAGACATGATTTTTAATGAATTATACACGGATAAGTATTCTTATTGCCCCATTGATGTTGACGATCGTGAGTTCGTTGTTGAAAGCCATTCTGGCGAAAGTGTCTTGGGTGATAATAACGATGTTCGCCTTCCAAAACAGCGTGAAGTATTGGCGGTTGAGAACGATCCTGAATGTGATGTTGTGAGTATAATGTGATATGTGATATGTCTATTTCTTGCGATGAATGGTTGGAAAATAATAGTTCACCTACTTTAGAGGATTTTCTAGGAGTTCCTGGTGTAACGGTAAGTCTTGATGATTTATTTGAACTTGTTGCTGAGCAGACGAACTTGTATCACCAGCAAACTGGTTCATCACACAAAACATCCCCTAAGAGCTTGAAATGGACTGATGTAACTAGTAGTGGGATGCAAAAATTTTTTGCTTTGTTTATACTGATGGGGCAGGTAAAAATGTCATGTTGGAAAGGCTACTGGTCTACTGGTCACCTCATTGAAAACAGTGAGCAGATTCTCTCATTTCTTCATTTCAGTGACAACAGTCAGGCCACACATGATACAAATATGCTTCACAAAGTTCAGCCTCTTTTAGATTATTTCCCACCAAAATTTCAGTCATTATGTAAACCCAAATGAATGTAGGAATGATCCCATCGAGAGAGTGCCTCAAGTTTAGGACATACAACGGAGGAAAGTTGACCAAGTATGGTATTTTGGTGAGAATGTTTTGTGAGAGTAACACAGGTTATATCTGCAATATGGAGATATACAGAGAGTGAGAGAAAGTGAGCCATTTCCTTGGTATGTGGCATCATAATACCAAGATAATTATTATAAGAGTGTGTCCATATCTCAGATTCTTCTGCAACACAAAACATGAGTTTGTGGCACAATTAGGCAGAATCTTGGATTGCCAGTTGAAATGAAATGTGCATCAAAGGAATTGTCGGAAGAGGAGATGACATTTATGCGGAAAGGGGAAGTCTTGCTCATAGTTTGGAAGGACGAATGATATGTTACATTGGTATGTACGATCATTGATGCCTCTATGGCATGTACTGGTAAACGGGACAGAAAGACTGGGCAGGTTATTATGAAACCGAAGTGTGTAATTGAGTACAGTATGTATATAAAGGTGGTTGATCGAGCGGACCAGTACTTGTCTTATTTTACTCTCTTGCATAAGACAATCAAGTGGAGCAAGAAAGTGGGGTTCTACCCAGTGACCTTTGCACTATTTAATGCATTTAAACAGTACTGTGCCTTAAACACTCACAATAAGTTAAGGTACAAGCAATTTCTCATGGGAGTGGCCAGGACCTGGTCGACTGAAAATCGTTGTGTTGCTGATCCTCAACCATCCACTTCTTCAGATCTGTCCAAGAGGGTCCTAAGTAAGGACCCACCTGGGAGGCTGTCGGGGCAAATAAAGGACCATGTTCTAGTCGAAATTTCAGCTACATGAGTGAAACAAAATCCAATCAGAAAGTGCAGTGTGTGTTCCAGCAACGGCAAACGAAGTGAATCAAGGTACACTTGCAAAAGTTGTTGTGTGACCCTTCACAGAGGTCATTGCTACACAGCCTTCCACACCAGGAAACATTATTGTACGCGCACATTTTAGCGATATTTCTTTGTACAGGGGGGTGGAGTAAGGAGGCAGCTCTCACGGTTCCGGTAATACTGCCAACTGAATGGAAATGAAATCTGCATTGAATTGATAATATGATCGATCGATATGAATTTTCTAAACCTTTATTATCGTAGGCCAACAACTGTGTCATGCACACTTTATATGCGAATCTTGTTCCCAGCATGAATTCTATAGCTTGGCTTTGCTGTGTAAACAACAACAGTACTAGTACGTAAAGTGTACGCCAGATGTCACGCAGCGATGCATGAGCGATTCATAGTTTGTGTTTCAAAGGTTGCCAATGCGAATCTCAAAGATACCCGAGGTCGACCTATTCAGCACTAGGGTGTCCATGTATCGCTAAAAGGTGCGCATACGGTAGTAGGACTCTTACCAGAGGTGACCACTAAATTTCACCATAATCAGTACAAGATTAGTGAAGCTAGACTCATTTGTTTATTTGCGTGCGGTGTAGAGATAAGTTACACAGGAGCGCATCGGTTGAGCATTGTGATGAGCATCCAGTCCGCAGTGTGTTAAGAGCATATTTTGTTGAGGAAAACATTGCAAAGTTTTGTTATTTGTCAAAGGTGTACCTCAGCTATCAGAATCTTTCTGACACTGTATTTTGGACAAGTTATGTAACATGGTGTGTGATTCAGCTTCCGTTTGTTCAGCAATCTCTCTGACATTCCTATCAAGCGGCATGGCCTCGATTTTTGATTATACTAAACTTTTATACACTAGTGTAAATTTCTTCTAGTAGTTTCACGGTTCTACACTGGATGCTGTAATGTTCCATAAATTGTGCCCTGAGAGTTCCAATTTAGGATACGTTTGTAGATAATTCACCCAAGTGTCATTGAAATCTGTCTGTTCCAACACAAACTCTTCCATTAATTGTGCCCTCACAGTTCCCATTGCAACAGCCCAATCACAATGACTGACTATATTTATGCCCAGATATCTTGGAAACAAGACTGCTTTTTACATTAGAGATCATACAGACCATTTGTGTTTTCTTACATCTTGCTGAGTATTAGATTCAAAGTATTTAATATACCACAAAATGGTATTCTTTTGATTGACAATTTGAATTTGGACAAATATGAGATTTATCATTAATATTCTCATTACAGTTGGCTTTTTGTCGGAGATAGGTCTTATGGTGATGATGAAATAGGAAAGGGGTAGGAGTTAGAAGGAAGTGCCCTTGGCATCAGTTAACCTGGTGTGGAATTGGGGGAAGCATGAAAAAACTGCTCCAGGGCTGCCGAACCCATTATCTCTCGAATAAATCTCACATCATGTGAGCCCCTTACTGCATGGCCATCTCGCTCGGTGAGACTCATTTCTTCTACATGAGTGCATCTGTATTCATAAAGCATGTAGTGTTTGGTTTTCCGAACACTTGACACTCAAAGCTCACGGTATTATTGCGATAGTGCTGTATTTTTGATTGTCAGCACTTTTGCGCTCTATCTGAAAGGGAGAGTTTGATTATTACATCCGTGGTTTTTTTTCCTAGTGGCTTTACATCGCACCGACACAGATAAGTCTTATGGCGACGATACATCCGCGGTACTGAATGTGGTGTGATCTTTCACATCGTCAGCAAAAGTGAAGGGAACTCAGTTGTTTTATTGCTTTATATGAACTGAAGGTTCAGCTTTCATTAGTTTGAGCACCATATATTCTTGAACATTATCTATATGGCAGTTGTTCTTTTAGGGCACTTATTCACCTACATCAGGCAATGTCACAATAATACATGCATAAACTTGGATTACAGTTCTTTGTAATTCCATTGCAGATGTGTTAGATGAAGCTGTTTAAGAGAAACTGCGGATAAGTATGTGATACCTCAGCCCTAGAGATAAAAGTAAATTAGACGAACCGAAGAATGTAGTCAGGCAGCCCATCTCGACTACAATGAAAGATAACATACTAGTGGTTGTAATTTTGACAGCCACTCATTGGGTGGGGAGGGGGGTTCACTTTATTGGTTAGGTTTCCGAACTGATGCCATACATCGTAAAACTGCAGACATGTATATGAAGACATATGTTCGAATTTAACTGAAGTACGGAGTTAGGTTTGAGTCTTCAATTTTCTTATACTTACTCCCTAGTGTACTGTTTGTAATTATGTGTTCAGACATTACTTATAAGTACATGCAACAATGAAAATTGGAAAATGATTAATTTAAGCAATTACCCCTTCTGGTGAAAAACTGAAAGAATTGTCCAAAATGACCCCATTTTACAGTAGCTTATGTTTCCTTAACTTTTCTTCCTAAAGACTTGATTCACTAAGTTCAGCTAGCAGCTTTTCTAAGTTAGTTAATTACATTCAAACTTTTCACCATCATTAGAATATTCATGATTCATTTCTGAGGAAGTTTCACTTAAGTTTCCAAGAGAAATGTTTTCACAGATGCAGATCTAAATATCACAGCTATAGAACCAGCCTTTGGATGGTTAAGCCGTGTGCATTTACAGAATTTTGCCCAGACATGCCATTTGCGCTTATCAGTTGGATTGGCATTTCCCCGAAGATGCTGCTTAGCAATGGCAGATCAACTGCACGGTCCTGCCATCTTAGCAAATACAGTGGAGATAGAATATTCAATAAGTGGTATCTCCATGTGGCGTACACTCTTTTGGAAATGGAGAATTCACTTTTCCTTTAGCAGGTTAGCAGTACCTATTTGCTAACACGGTGAGTCTGTGTGCCACTGTTAAGTGGAGTCTTTGGGGGCGTGCCATCCAACTAAGAGCAAAACTGTGTAAACGCCTATTTACTAACTGTCAATTGATAGTAGCTTGTCTCTTTCACAAACCAAGGAGATGTCATCAAGCTATATATAACACAGAGTCAAGTCATTATCTGTTCAATTCTCTGCACTTACATATGGTAGGCGATTCACTAATATTTTTTGCAGTTTTTTCTTCCAAGAAACCGATTTTTCCAACACAGGTTTTCCTTAGTTCAATTTTTGCCCATTGACAATATTCATAATCGCATTTCTGCCATTATCTTCTTGCCATTATATTATCTTCCAGTATATTCTGTAATGTTTTGAAATAACCGTAAATCCTCCTTTCTTGTTTAAATTCTATGTGTATTGGACAATAAGACACACTTTTTTAACCCTGCTTCTTATCGACCTAAAGTGTGTCACAGACTACACTCAAGTAGGATAAGCTGTGTAATGCTAATTACTGGTAAGGGTAGTGGGTGACCAGCAGATAGGGTGGGAGAGAACTAAGTGTTTTGTTGTCTTAACTATGGTTTTTTTTTTTTTTTTTTTTTTGCAGACACAAGCAGTGCTGTAATATTTTTTGAAAAAGCTACAGCGTGTCACCTGTTAAGAGGTTTCTTGTAGTGCACAATTTGAATTAGCTGTGCTACAAAATACAAATAAACATCACAATAAGGAAGCAGAAAGACACTTCGGACAACCATCTGTGAAAATATCAACAGTATTTTTTTAGAGGTTATATCCTTGACAGCTTCCTTCGCAAAATCTGTGTGAGGTTTCCAGCGCAAAACTAGCTCCAGTAAGACACAGTATGCATGGTACACAGAGTCTACTGATATTGGTCAAGTTTCTCACTTTTAGATTAGGATCTGAGTCTCGTCCTAGAGCTGACAGTATTATAGTAAGCGAGGATTGAGCAGTACTAGTAAGACCATTCTCATTAAAGCGAGTTCCCACATCAAGTGTTGTGAAAGTGTTGCTAATGAGGTTGGTTGGTGTACAGATGGCGGGACAAAGCATTAGCGAAAGGAATTGGATCACATAGTTGTCTGCTTGCATTATCGAGATAGTGGGTTCAAACTCCCTCTTTTGGCAGCCCTTAAGGTGGTTTATTGCAGCTCCACATTTCCATACGTTAATTAGGTCCACGATTGCTTCCTCCTCAGCCCCGGCCCTTTCCTTTCCCATCAATGCCATAGGATATGTCTGTGCTGGTGTGATGTAAAATGAAAATTAATAAAGCATTTTAATGGGCTTGGCCAGGAAGGGAAGATAATGGGAAAATAACTCAATCCTCATTTCATTAGTATGTCTCCTTACTGGCTCCTGCACTCTCAGTGGCAGTTGGTAGTAGATCTGTTGAAGATCGAAGTGGTCTTTTAACTGAGGAAATTATCAGGTGAAGTGGATGATATGTGTCATGCTGAGCTGTACTTTCAGGTCCAAGTTTGATGTGCTGTACTTTTAAACGTGATCTGTATTCCTGAAAATCTTTCCTGATGTCACAGTGATAATTTTAAAGGGGTTATGTGTGATATAATTGATCCACAATAAATAAGTAGTCTTGATCATTCAAATAGGATGATTTTGTATGGATATGCAGAAATTTAAGCATCCATGAAATTTTGAATTTAACTCAAATACTGGCAGGTAATGGTTTATCATGCTCATTATTTGTTGATTAGATTAAATGTGGATGTGGAGAGTGTGCCTAATATATATTCTCTTCAACAGGTAAATTTTGAACTTGTACCAGAAATTGTACTTCTGAAACAAGAAACCAAATCAGAGTTATCAGATCCAGGGCCAACACAGGAAAATGCAATGGAGGTAAGGTACTTAATTTGACAAACTATTGTGTGGTAGTGGAAATAGTGAGAAAACCACTAAACAGATTTCAGTGGGTGACTCTTGATTTAAATGCATATGATTTGAAGCTCCTGATGAAAATTGCATTTTTTTAATTTGACCACTTTCTTACCTAATTTTCATACTTCCTACAAGTGATTCCAACATTTATCATGTGGTGTAATTCTAAAGATTACCATGATGATGTTTGTTGTTTAAAGGGACCTAACATCTGAGGTCCTTGGCCCTAATTTTTAAGACTTCCACTATGTATCATGAGAGCTGCTATCATTGCTACTAATACTTTAAAATTGGATTTACTATAATTTATTATTATTTCGTTACTGCTATTGACACCATGTAGAATAACATGAGAAAACTACTGATCTGATCTCTTTGAGAAACCTCCCATTTTAAAGCAGTAATTGTAAAGATCCTCCGAATAACATCTTTTTATAGGATTGTCAGGTTTCATACATAATATTCTAAATTCCTTCAAGTAGTTCCAACCTTCTCCACTGGATGCTGTAATGTTCCGTAAATTGTACACTTATAGTTCCAGTTTAAGATATGTTAGTGGATATTTCACCCAAGTGTCATTAAAATATGTCTGTTCCAACACATACTCTTCCAATAATTGTGCTCTGAGAGTTCCAGTTGCAACAGCCCAATCACAATGACTGCCTACATTTATACCCAGATATTTTGGAAACAAAGATGCCTTTTACTATAGAGATCATACAGTCCACTTGTGTTTTCCTACATTTTGCTGAGTATTGTTTAATATACCACAATGTGGTATTCAGTCGATTGACGGTTTGAATTCGGACAAGTATTAGATTGATTATTATTATTATTATTATTATTATTATACTTTTTACAATTGGCTTTTTGTCAGAGACAGGTCTTATGGTGATTATGAAATATGAAAGGGGTAGGAATTGGATGGAAGTGTCCTTGACATTTGAGACAATATTAAATAGTGTGAGCCTCCCTTTATAACCTTTTTGGACTGGACTTGTGCCATGGAAAATTTGTGTCAATCGGCTTTTCGCCAACATACCCTTTTTTAACCTAATGTATGCTGCGCGCCATTGTCCTGGCTTCGTGTGGTTGCGCGTAACTGCGCATGCGCCCGCCTGCTACCAAGAGACTTGCCTCCACCTCGCTTCTGACACGAGAGCCAGTTTGCTTGGGGCAGCCATCATGAACGTGAGTGTGATTGAGTGCTACTCCATGGAGTGGTGGATTACCTTCAAACTGCCGTAACTATTACATTAACGGGGATATTCCCCGTAGAACTAGTTGGAGACCTCCTACCATTTCCTCTGATTATATTTTTGCAACTATATTTCTCCGGGATACTTGCTAACAAGGTGTTGTTGCTGGCCTCGTGACTGCATTCTTTTCAACAATGGCCAGGTTTGGATTTCTCACAATTTCTTCACCACTAAAGGTATGTACCAGTGTTTGAAACATCTTAAGCGTCGTCCAGAAGAGGATTTTGATATTTTCGACGATTTCAGGAAACATGAGAATAATAATAATAATAATAATAATGATTTAAACTTCGTCGTTAAATTGGTACTTATTGGCGTGTGCGGTTATGAAAGTCTGGAAAACAGTTTCGGCAACTAATCACATTAACGCGGAAGGTCCACAGTGAACTGAATTGGGAAGTTTTTTTGGCACCTTAAATTGTAACTTTCCTTGTGAACCAAGGTACAGTCTCCAAGATAGCGGGCTTAACTTTCTTTGGGGTTTCTGTTTGCCTTCCTGTGATTTGTTTTCCCATTTGTTAGGTATGTTTTCTTCCCCCCTCCAGGGTTTTCTGTGAATTAATTTCTCTTGCGGTTTTCCTCCTTGTTTTTTGGAGGCGTTGCTTTTGTTTGGTTGTTACCTTGGCAACGGTTTTGTGTGGGTATTGTTGTCGGGATTTTGATGTAGTCTGGCGCGTGGAGCCTGTGTGGATCTTGAATTATATATTTCTGAGTGGAGTGTATCGTTTACTGTTTTAAAAGTTAATTAATTAATTTTGGCCACCCTTTAATGTTGTGTTACCTTTTCTTGGCCCGGGTGGTTGTGTTTTTCTACGTAAAATTTCTATATGTCTTGGAAACTGTCCTCGGTGGAAATTGAACGATTTAATTATGGTAATCATGAGAAGCGGCCGCGTTGAAAATCAATTTAACTGAAAACCTTGTTAACTGAGTATGGTATTTTTAATTAATTAATTATCCGTGATCGATCACATTTTAATTTAACCTTATTCAAGGAAGTATTTATGTACGGAGGTCATCCTTTTCTTTTCTTTTGTTGTTTTCATAATAATTATAAATTATTATCTGTTAAAGAATATCTATTTTCCTTAATTGTTAATTACTAATGAATTAATTTTTTTTTCAAACTATACCTGGTATTTTCTGATTCATTTTATTAATTGTTAATTACTTTTCCCCCTTTTCAACTTTACGTTGGATTTATTTACTTATTTTGGTTTTACTTCTTAAAATAAACATAGGTTTTATCAACTTAAAGATTTAACTTGTTACCTCCAATTTACCTTTCAATTAAAGTTCTTTAATTCCATTTAAGTGTTGGTTTTCATTCGCCACGTTTGGTGGAGCACTGTCACCGATTTTCTTGAGTATTAGCTTCCACGGCCTTAAGTCGTCTTCCTCCGCTGCTTCCGGTAAGTGTGGTAACTTCATCCTTTGGTTATTTCTATGGTTTCTTGTTTTATTGTGCTCGGACCTTTGTTGTCGTTTTCTTGTGCCCATCTTTCTCCCTCGTGTTCGCTTAAACTCCTATTTTGGGGCGGACACGCTAGCAACCTTCTCACCAGGGTCTCTACCTCTCTCTTTATATCTATCTATCTCTATCTCTCTCTCTCTTTCTCTCTCTCTCTCTGTCCTTTTTCCTTTCTCTTCTCCTCTCACTCTGGTGGGTATGGTTATTAACCCATCATCCCTAGGTCGTACCGGGGACCTAGAGGGTGGTGCTGGTTAGACATTAATTAACCTTGAGTGAAAATGGGAAAGCATGGAAAACCACCTCCACGGCTGCTGAACCCACTGTCTCCTGAATGCAAGCTCATAGCGGCGACCCCCTTACCGCATGCCCATCTCTTTCGGTGAGATTTCTTCTACATAGGTGGATCTGTATTCAAAGAGTGTGTATTTATGGTTTTCCCACCACCTGACAAAGTTCGCAGTATTATTGCGATAGTGTTATATTTTTTGTCAGCATTTTTGTGCTCTATCTGAAAGGGAGAGTTTGATTATTACATCCTTGTACTGAATGTAGTGTGATCTTTCACATCGTCAGCAGAAGTGATGAGAAAAATGTTATTTTATTGCTTTATATGAACTGAAGGTTCAGCTTTAGTTAGTTTGAACTCCATATATTCTTGAACATAGTCTATATGGCAGTTTTTCTTTTAGGGCACTTATTCAGCCTACCTCAGGCAATGTCGCAATAATATATTGTACCGGTTACGACCTGTACATAAGTATTTTTTGAGCATAAGTTACGTTTATTTACCACGCGTAATGTTCCGAGCGCGGATGGTTTGTTTACCAGCAGCGAGGACCAGCTAGCGAGTGTATGACGACTGTGAGCTGTGACGTAGCCACAGGGGCTAGCTAGGCCGCCCGCTCGTCTCAACACGTGTTACCAGCCTTGACTGGTATTTTCTGGATTCCACGTCACTTGTTCTAGTGAGTTTGATGGAGAAAATTTGGAAATTTCTGTAATAATTGTGCTAGCGAATCAAGCGATATGTCATCTTGTTTGGGATCACCTAAACGTCCCAATGCTCGAGTTTCAAGCGAATCCATCGAGGGATTCGGGAGATATTCAATCAAACCGTATTATGACGTAGACATCCCGGATTGAATAAAAAGGGGACCTACTGTAGCCTATTCACACAGTCTCAGCTGAGTAGTCAGCGAGGACACTCTTGCTGCTACTATCATCGTGGAACTCTGTCATTATACAAGTGTGGGAAGACGTTTCTTCCAAGTTTTATAAAGTGGACTCATAAGACTTCGAGTGTGGTAGAAATTTTTCTAAGTCTTCGTAATTGAACTTGGAATATTTACAAGTGTTCATTGAATGGACTTGTATTATTTACGTGTCATCGAAGTTGGAATTTTTCTATGTGTTAACTAAATGGACTTGTATTATTTCCATGGGTTCGAGACCCGAATTCTTCTAAGTGTTCACTGAACATTAATTACGTGTCCTCGAAGTTGGAATTTTTCTAAGTGTTAACTGAATGGACTTGTATTATTTACGCGTCTTCGAAGCTGGAATTTTTCTAAGTGTTCACTGAACGGACTTGTATTATTTACGCGTAAACGAGATTGGAACTTTTCTAAGTGTTCGTAAAATGGACTTGTGTTTTTTACGTGGAATATTTGCAACTGTTGAGGAACTCATTCTTCTAATAGACAGTGATTGATTAACATTGCTAGTGATGAACTTTAAGTTTCCAACGGCTTTGAACAGAGTTAGGATTTCACTTGCATTTACTCAAAGACTTGTACATTTGCCAGTGTTGGTTTAAAAGACTTATAAATTTCGTCAGTGAATTTATTGATGTGAATGGTCTTGTGTTTTCGTCAGTGGTCACTCAAAGACTTTATGAATTTCACCAGTGATTAACTTTAAATATATTCAGACTTCCAAGTGAATGGACTTGTGTTTTTTCGTTCGAGTTTAGGCAAAGACTTGCACCTTCGCCAGTAATGAACTTTGAGTTTAACTATAATTTCACAAGAAGGGACTTGTGTTTTTTCATTGCCAAAAGTCATACAGGGAAGGGGATCTTCCTAGTGATGAACTCTAAAATTATTAATACCACTCATATCATTTTAGGAGTGTTGGAAGTCTTGATGTACAGTTATCAAGAACTCTGCTTATAAGTTGATCATCCAAGGTGTTCATGGACTCAGTGCTACTAGTGACCTTGGGAACATCAATCCTCTCAGTCTCATTGGGCTGAGGTAGTACGTGACTATCTACAACATCGCCTGGATCATCGGGGTTCAACCCGGGCCTCAGAGTTCGAGACATCTCTACTCGCCGTCAATCCAGACAGTCCAGCTGCCTCTGTCTGGAGTATCTGGAGTCTCTGGAATCCCTGGAGTCTTCTGGAACGTGCTTCAACCAGCTTGGCTTGGTGAGCTGGAGAACCCAAGCTATACTATTGGAATACGAGGAAGACAGTCCATTTCTACTTAGAGGTGATGTGCAAACTCATGACTTATTTGAATAAACTCTTATACAATCAGAGTTAAAGTTTTTCTGTAGATAGGACCCTACCTCCTGTACCGAGCCCTAGCTATGATTAATCCAGTTTTTTTGCCCTGAGATCTCTATTTCATGCCCCTATCAAATTTAATCTGAGAGTCGGGCTCTTTTACTGGTACAATATGCATAAACATGGATGATGGTTCATCGTAATTCCATTGCAGATGTGTTAGATAAAGCTGTTAAAGAGAAACTTTCAGTGAAGTTGCGGAGAAATATGGGATACCTCAGCCCTAGAGATAAAAGTAAATTAGACAAACCGAAGAATACAGTCTTGACTACAATGGCAGATAGCATACTAGTGGGTGGAATTTTGAAAGCCGTTCATAGGGGGGGGTATATTTCACTGGTTAGGTTTCCTTAGTAATGCGATATGTGATAAAACTGCAGATATGTATATGAAGACATGTATGTTTGAATTTACCTGCAGTGCAGTTTTAGGTTTGTCTCATAAATTTTTAAAAACATGCTCTCTAGTGTACAGTTTGAAATTACATGTTAAAACATTACTTATAAATACGTGCAACAATGAAAATTCAAGAAAGATTAATTCAAGCAAATATCCCTGCTGATGAATGAAAAACTGAAATAATTGTCTGAAAAGACTCCATTTTACAGTAGCGTATGTTTCCTTAACTTTCCTTACTAATGATTAGATTCACTAAGTTCAGGTAGCAACAGTTCTATTCAGACTTTTCACCATCATTATTCATGTTTCATTTCTGAGGAAGTTTCACGTAAGTTTCCAAAAGAAAGGTTTTCACAGGTGCAGATCTAAATATTACAGCTATAGAACCAGCCTTTGGATGGTTAAGCCATGTGCTTTGCAGAGTTTTGCCCCAACATGCCATTTGTGCTTATCAGTTGGATTTGCATTCCTCTCGAAGATGCTGCTTAGCAATGGCAGATCGACTGCATGGTCCTGCCATGTTAGCAAATACAGTGGAGGTAGAATATTCAATAAGTGGTATCTCCATGTGGCGTACACTCTTTTGGTAATGGAGAATTAACTTTTCCTTTAGCAGGTTAGCAGTACCTATTTGCAAACACGGTGAGTCAGTGTGCCACTGTTAAGTGTAGTCTTTGGGGGCGTGCCAATCCAACTAATGAGCAAAACTGTGTAAACACCTATTTACTAACTATCAATTAATAGTAGCTTGTCTCTTTCACAAACCAAGGAGATGTCATCAATCTATATATAACACAGAGTCAAGCCATTATCTGTTCAATTCTCTGCACTTACGTATGGTAGATGATTCACTAACATTTTTCACAGTTCTTTCTTCCAAGAAACCAATTTTTCCAACACAGGTTTTCTTTATTTCGGTTTTTGCCATTGACAATATTCCCTAACACAATTTTGCCATTACCTTTTTGCTATTATATTTCCTTGCAATATATTCTTCTCAGTACAGATGTTAATAATCAACATGATATCATTAGTCATTCATATTATATGAGGTACATTTTTTGTGTGAATTCTTTTACATTAGTGCCTGCCATTTTAGAGCTTAAAATTTTAGTGTAGTGTTCTCAAATTATCATAAATGTTACTTTCTTCTTTTCATTTCTAATGTTTGCCATAAAATGCTCCTTGTTCCCAGGAAATACAGCCTGAAACTTCTCTGCCATTTATAGTCTGACGGTCTGTGGATACTTTTCACTGAAGACACAGAAATGCACTTGATATAATAAGTACGATTATATTAGATGAATTATGTGATGTTAAATAGAAGCAGGGCATTTATCTCATTGTGTTGTAGGGTTACTGACAAGAACAGTGCTGTAATCTGTTTTGAAAAGTTACAGCATTCTACTTGTTCAAAGGTTTCTGTCGGAGACCGAGTTCTGACCCCACTGCCAACAGCCCTGAAGATAGATTTCCATGGTTTCTCATTTTCACACTGGGCAAGTGCTAGGGCTATACATTAAGTAAGGCCTTCCCACTCATAGCCCTTTTCTCTGCTATTGTCGCCATGATATCAGCCTATGTCTGTACGATGTGAAGCAACTTGTAAAAAAATTAGCTTTCTTGTAGAGCTTAACATTTGATTTAGAAGTGGTAGAATAAACAGAATAATATGCCCGTAGGGCAGTAGAAAGACAATTTGGACCACTACATATTGGAGAATTAATTTGCCAGCGGTAAAAATAAAAGAGTTAGCTATTTGCTCTAGGGAGGTGAAAGTTTGGAAAACAGTATTATGAATTAATATATTTAGGTCTAAATTCTGTTTCTATGGTTTCAATTTACAGTGTTATATTTAGGTCCATGCTGAAAGAGTAACATTCTCTGATTTTTTTTTTGGTGAGAAATGCATCTAAATATTTTCCCTTAAATTCCCACCCTAAATATCAGAGTCTAGTCTGTCTTCTGCTCTGAAGAATATGGTATGTTACTTTCCAGCATAACTTGTATTATCCTGTCCTGAGGTCAAATCCACTTTTGTTGAGGTTGGGATTTTATTGATTGTGCAAGGGATATCTTCATAAAGTCTCTAACTGTATCGGTGTGTTATTTTCTTTTGGAGTCCTTTTAATGTGGTGTACAAAATCAGTAATAAACCACCAGAAGCCAAATTATCCCTATAAGTCATGGAAAGCACTTGCCTGGAAAATGATGTCATGCTAGGAATAATGGATGGTAAAAGGAGAACTGAAAGGGCAAATAACATTTGGTTTGATGACATGTAATGTGATACTAGTATGTACTGTATATTGCCGAACTTAAGGAAGCTGCTAGAAAGAGAGGTGAAAGGCAACGCATCATCCACGGGATAGTCAAGAGTCACATTTGACTCGATGGATGAAGGAATGAAGGAAGGAAATTGCACAGAGAGGGATGATGTTTGCCAATTGTATTCAATAATATTTCCATTCTTTTTATTTAAGCATTGTCAATTTGTTGGAAAAGAGAAGAAATACCATGGGATAAACTAGTATTACAAAAATGTGCTTTGGGAAAGAAAATCTGTGAGAAAATGTCATTGAATAAAAACTTTAATGAAAAAATTATTTGGGAATAATTGATGGGGAAAACTGTCTGGGTATGATGGTAGGGAAGTGATGAACCTGGAGAACTTCATCGGGATGACCATTACATGCCTGCTTGGTGATCAGAATCCTCTTTACAAACCAAAGGAACAGAGAAGTGAAGAGGCAAATCATGTATAGAAGGGAAAAAGTGCACATAGTATTATAACAGAATAGCTGGTCAGTGGTATTGTATAAGCTTGAGGATATTGTCCTCATCATTTCATATTCCTCTCTTCCATTGTCACTTCCTTTAGTGCTCTCCTAGTGTGTGTGTTCCTTCATGTTTCAACGTTTTTTTATATAATTATAACTTCATTTAGCACTTGCTCCTTCCTTTCCATTCTTATATATTTATACACAGTGGAAGATAAATTAATGATAATTTTATTGTGCATGTATGAAATTTACTAGGTCAGCTGTTTTTTGTTCTTTACATCTTGACTCTACTTCCAAGGTTATTTGTTACTTTTAGCCTTCTACAGATATTAAGGGGGAAGTATTCATAGAACAGCAAACAGTTGATCCACCGGTCCCGTGTGTCAAAGAAGCAAACACGTAAGTTTACATATACTTTTACTTTCTTTACAGGGTTATATTTAAATCTAACTTCTTAAAAACCTAGTGATTAAATTTAAGTGACACATTTAAAAACTTAAAAAAATTCTCTCACATGCAAAAGAGAATTGAAATAGTATACTGTACATTAACCAATGTGAATATCAGTGAATCATGCTCACACACACAATATTTAGTCTGTTTCTGGATAAAGTTTTATTGAATGCAAGACTAGAAAAATTATCTCTGGTATATAAAGATATTCTTGAAGTGGGTTTGTATGTAATACCGTTAAACAGCTCTAAAAAATATCTTCATTCTTTCATTGACACTGCATCACGTTTCATCTGAAATGTCATCTGCAATGATTTCCTCCAAAGCATTGTCAATTTTGTCATAAATACTGTACCATTGCAGTATTCAGGGAAGTAATATTGTGGTCAAGTGAGAGTAAAAGAAATTATCTGTGACGAAATTAAGCAGATTGAAATGTCATAGTAATCTCACAAGTCTAGGCTAATACCGTGCGGAAATAGATGTTATCATGAAGGTGGTGTATATAAAAAAACATGAGGTTCAAATTGTTGAATTGGTATCTGACAGCAGGAATACCCACTGGAAATCTTTGCAGACAGAAGTACAGAAGAGAAGCTGCAAATTTAATATCCAAATAACGTCAAGAAAAAAAGAATATTTAAAAAAATATGTTAGCAAAGGTGAACTATTAATTCAACATGACACATTGTGAAAGATACATAAGAATTGCCTCATATCAATGCAGATCAATAACAGGATTGGAAGACCAACTAGCCAAGAAACGCCAACACATCGAGACAGCTACAAAGAAGAAAAAGAATGCAATACACATTATTATTGGCAATACACATTATTATTGCAAAAATCTATTAAAAGAAGACTATCCGACATAAAAGTTGTGAAAGTAGTAGATAAATGCAGAGTTTGACATTATAATAGAGACCAAACCAAGCACTTCATTAAGAAAATAAATTAATTACTCAGAAGGCTTTGGAGATATTTACCTTTTGTCAGCTGATTCCCATTGTATTTGATAATTCTAAGACCGAGTACTGCAACATGGTGAATCTGTAAGCAGACAAAACAGTGGACTTCATGAGATGACTTGAGCCAAACCAAGATGATCCCATACCGAGGATGATAGCAGGACCAGATACCAACTATGGACATCGCTCAGAGATGAAGGAGAAAGAGCATATCTAGGCCAGTCCCCAGGCAACAGGAATAAGATAAGTTTCTAATAAGAATATGCATATTTAATAGATAATATTTGTTATGACCTCATGTGAATGAAAGTTAGGTGTGGTACTCCTTAAGTTGTCAGAAAAATAACCAGTGCTAGATGTTCTCGCGAGTATCTTCACTAGAAATCGATTTATAAGTAGTCGGGCAGTCTTCTTTAACATATAAGTAAATCCCAGTCTAGAGGCAGCACCAAGTGAACAAGTAGCAGTGTCATATGATAGTAGGCAATGTGATTCAGAATGCATATATGAGGACTACATTGTTGTATTAAGGAAGGTTATATGATATTAAAAGGCCATCAGGGAAGAGAAAGTTTATGATGTATTGACAATGTGAGGATGCAATTGAGAATGTTCATATATGTATATAAAGGTATTTATGCATCAAGAGAGAGCCTCCGTGGCTCAGACGGCAGCACGTCAGCCTCACATCCCTGGATACCGTGGTTCAAATCCCGGTCACTCCATGTGAGATTTGTGCTGGACAAAGCGGGGGCAGGACAGGTTTTTCTCCGGGTACTCCGGTTTTCCTTGTCATCTTTCATTCCAGCAACACTCTGCATTCTCATTTCATTGCATTTGTCAGTCGTTAATAAATCACTTTGGGAGTGGTGACCCCATCGTACTAATAGCCTATAGATGATTCATTCCTTCATTCCCTGACCCGGTCAATGACTGGAGCACAGGTTGTGGGTTTTTCATTTTCATTTTTTCATTTATGCTTCAAGAGAGGTTATTAACACTAAGAAGAGTTAGACTTTAAGAAATATGAATGGAGATCGATGATTTACGATAGTAGTGTGTTACGTGAAGGAAATGAATGAAAGAGTAAATATCAAGATATTCTACATTGAGTTGAAGCAGGAAATGGAATGTATCGAATATTTAATGGGAAGAATGACGCAAATAAGGATCACAGGAGCTTCGAATTGTGAAGTTATGAGGATTATCGAGTAACGAGGTGCTGTAGGGTTAATACAACATATGTTAACGTGTAAGAATTAGGAAGATAAGCCACAATCATCGTATAAAAGCATATCCCTCTTAGAACAAGCAACTTATTTAGACATGGAACTAGTAAGATAGAACTTGAGGTGGACAGCTGTATTCTTATAAACAAACCAAGGTTCTGAAGCAAACTGTATGTCTTCTATTCAGATGCATGTAAGTTGATACATGTTAGATGATACTTTATAATTGTGTTATTGTGCACATGAATGCTAATTCTAAGACATTATGATAGATAACAAATTAAATTTAGGTACTGTCAGCGTATTTTGAGTAAATGGAAACTTATCTTATATCCTGCGGCTTGAGAAACCATGCATGAGCATGAGATAATGCCACAAATTCAAAGGAAAGAAATTAAGCCATGAAATAATATATTAATAAACTGTGATAGGTTCATACAGAGGTAGGTTAGATATTGAAATGTTATAAGTTGAGCAAGTATTTGTGTAAATTAATTTCCCTTTTTTGTAAAAGAAGAGTGTATAGATCTATTATTATAACTCATTAACATTGAACATAACGGGATTTAGGTAATTTCAGTGCAATTTTATTGTAAATAAGTGAGAGAGACAGGATGGAAGTGATCATTACAAATGAATTTAGTGCAAGAGACATTGATTTATTAAATTGTTCTGAGTTTCATAATCCATATTAACTTTATTTACTCTTCCAAAGTTTTCTTACTTTGCATAATAAATAATTCTAATTTTAAAGTTAACTTGAAGTGTCCATTTCTGAATTCTATATTAGTGTAAGATGTGTTAGTAGTAAGATGACAAGTTTTCAAGTACATTAAATTAGCCACATGTAGGTCAGATAGAGACGATCATCGGAGTGAATGACAGTTAGGTAACATAGACCGCACATTAACATCTGCTTTCCTTCTTCAGAATCCACGTAAAAACTAATCAGATCAACCCTTGACATTAGTTGGAATAGGCTACTATGTAATTAAGTAGAGGCTCATAGTCCAAAACAGAAATAACTGAAGAATTAAGACTGATAATTATGTTTTTTACAAGTAGGCCTAATATTTTAAAAGCAAACAGTACCAGAATGAACATTTCCTGTCCTGTGCCGTATTTCGATTTCTCTCAGATTCATATCCTGTCCCAAATGCTTCCCATATCATTTTTATCATCATACCTACAACATCAAACTCGCTACCATTGCATTTGTCAACATATTGATCTAATTTGTAACAAATATCCTCTGTATTCAACTGGTTATGAACAGCCATGTTGCTGCAATGTGTTTACATTCAGTCAGCTGTCTATTCTATCTAAGAAAACGTATAAAAAACACTTTATTTTGGGATTCCATGCATGCCAGTAGTAGCTAGGAAGCGTAGGGAAATCACTGGTTGCAAAACGTTATATGTTTAGCAGACAGATAGCAGAGGAAGTCGGTTTGAAAGTCGAGTACGCTTTACTACGCAACCCGCAGGAGACAATGTGCAACTTCAGTAAGCTTTACTATGCAATCCGCAGGAAAGATAGGTAGTATTCTGTCTTTTGAAGAATATGTTTTAAGCTTGTAAGCATGAACAGTTCGCTCCAGCTGTTGCTGCTAATCTTTCACAATACTCAGTTAATGAAGTTGGTTCTAAGCATTATAGTACTTGTGATTAATTTGTCAGAAAGAGAATTTAACTATTATTGCAAACAATAAACCTCATGATAATTCTGTACTGACTTACACTACATAAATAATCACTCTAAAGAGATGTATTATGGGTCCATCTTTTGATGCAATTTAAACTTGACACTAGGTGCATTGCAGTTGCGATCAACAGTATTCTGAAAGAAAGAGGTGGTAGTCAGATGGTACCAGGTCAGGGCAGTACAGCTGGTGTGGATGTAAGTCCCATCCAAGCAATTTCAAGGTGTCTTTCATTGATTGTGCTGTGTGAGATGGCACATTGTTGTGTAACAAAATCACTCTGCCATGTCTTCTGGCCCATTTCAATCTCTTTCAATCAATGCGTGATTTAAGTGATTCACTTTTTGGCGATAGTGTTGTGCAATAATGGTTTCACCAGGATTTAAGAGTTCATAATACACAGTACTCCCTGCACTGTCTTTCACATTGCAATCACCATGTTTGAATTGTTGAAAACATGTCTCGCATATTCTAACCGATGGAGCGTGTTCACCATGTTTCTACCAGCAAACCTTTGACTGCCTTTTTCTGTTGATTAAATAAGAAAAGCAATGTGTACTGCAAATGTTCTTTTTAGGCAGAAATGTCCACATGATCACTGAACCATACAACACAGATGCAATTTTTAGCAGACTCAATTTGTGTGTGTTGGTGGGTTAATCTCATACGAACAAACTGACGTGTGTGTCAAATTCATATGCTGCGTACTGTACGCTGGCACCATCTCTTAGTGAACCTGGTAAAGACTTGTGCATACATCTGGTACATTATGACACTCAGTTTTATCTGCTGTGGGATGTCCATTGCACTATATGGCAGGGAGGCCTGCTCCAGGGATGAGTAACATATGTCATCTGGTCAGAAAGATTGCATTATTATTGAATCCAAGGTTATAAGGTTTTATCCACATTAGAATTGAAGAATGAATATTCCAATGTTAGTAATTTTGAGAATTATGATGTTAGTAATGACCGTGATTACAGTAAAAGTGCTTAGAACCTGAGAAAATAACGCTGTACTTATCCTCTTATGTTCCAAAGTGCTTAGTCCACTCATGCACATAATTAATGTTATTACTGTAGTTTCATAACAGAATAAAAGATCAGCTTTGGGCATTTTTCTGTTATTATTTCTAACCATTCTCGTGCATGAAATAGCAGATGAAACAAATATTACAGGTTTGTCTTGAAGTAAACACCACCAAGTTGAAATTCACATGTACAACAATAAAAAGATGCTACTCCAAACATGCCGAAGAAGACATACATTTTGAAGCGATAAAGCTATCTACGGGCAGCACTTGATTAACCAGTCAGGACAATTTTTGATTAAATAGTTTTGAAGGAAGAAGCAGAGGAATTTTAACCATACAATGCATAATGATTCATATGTGAATCATACGATATTCTAGCTTGCTGCTTTAACCTGTTACTGTAAGTTGACCGTACCCATGGTGCAGCTTCCACTGTACAGCCAATCCAGCACGCGTACCAGTGATGCTTTTTATTTTTTAACACGTTGACTGCCAGGACACATAGCAAGAAATGTCCCGGTGGCCAAAGCATTTTTTCTAAAAGGCATGTAGTAAATAAGCAGTAAAGCAAAATTCGAAGTGATATTTCACTTAAGTGTTCAATGTACGTACGAAATACAATAAAAATTCTCAGCACCCCGAGGTACCGCCGTGGCCCCACAGAAAAGTTCACTGCATGGTTTTGCCTAGACGGCCAGAGCGGTACAGTCTAGCGGTACTAGAAGCTTGCATCGCATGATAGTACACATTGTAGATAACAGTGTGTGCCACGATTTGTTTACTAGCGCTAGGACAACAATCGCAAGGCACTCATTCTTTTACAGTAGGGTGTGTGTGAAATACTTGCGAGATATTTCTAAGTTATTTTACTAGTGAATGGAGAGGTTAGTTATAAAAATGTAACCGTTTTCTTCTCGAACTCGGAAAATAATGACGCTAGCCCTTCAGTATGAGATCTCTGGTAAGTAGTGTCCATGTCAAACTGGTCTATTACATTTTGCAACACAAATAACTCTTCACCAAATTAAATTTGAAGGATATTTATTTCCTATTTTCTCCTTGCCAAATGCTCAGCGGTAATGTAAAATTTTGCTATGTTGTCAATACAAATACGCTCATTTTTACGCTATATTTATTGCGATAACCGTAGAAATCAGCTCAGGTATGGGTGCAACAGTTTGGAAGGAATCAGTGTGGCCTATTGATTAGGTAAGCATAAGCTTGGGGTGAAAATGGGAAATCACAGAAATCCATAACCAGGTTTCGCAACAGTAGTGTTCAAACCCACAGTCTCCAAAATCTTGAGCTTGCGAGTTAGCTAACCCGGCACACCTAAGCGCATGGCTAAACTGATTGGACAAATACTCACATATTGCCGATAAAAGGAGGTTGGATTAATAAAAAATAAAGATTATATTTTGGAAACCAAGCACGCCAGAATTTGCTCCGAGGCCATAGCGGTACGCTAGCATAGCGAATTCAACGGCTCAGCGGTTCGCCGGCCCGGCAGGGAAAGTCAAATAGCAACACCTGTCAGCGGTACTTTGTACCGCCGTGGCCTCGTGAGACACTCACTCAGCGGTACAATGTACCGCTCTGGCAGCCAACGTGTTAAATAACAGACTACAAAACAGCCCTAAAACCAAACGTACTCCTTCCACCCCATCAACATCCTCGCGTACCAACCACCGTTTATTTTACGTGGGCCCTCCCCGGCACATTACCACAGCGTTCAGGATTACCTCTGGTTCAACCTCGAAAACATTACCGACCAATGGTCGCGCAAGTATACTTGCGCCTTGCAATACGTACCAATGGCCAGTAGGCAGTAACGATCGGTCTTTGAATGTTATATGCTTAGCGAAAAATTGTGAAATATCATGTATGTATTCTGTTGTGGCAAATCACATTGCATACGAGTGTTACGGTATTAGTGTCTTGTAATGCTTTCAGATAGGGCAACACTAATGCTCTCTGTAGGTACTGACTGTGGAACTATGACTTCCTTTAGTGAGATTTCTCCACCCAGTAGACAGTCTTACAGCGTCCTGCCAATGTTTTAGAAATGCCAACTATTCTTAAGTGGGACTAATACCTCAACACCATATGTGATGTGGTTTGCCACAATGGAGTATATGTATACAGTATTTCACAATTTTTCAGTAAGGTTTTAACATTCATAGACCGATCATTACTGCCTCCTGGCCATGGGTACGTATTGCAAGGTGCAGGTATACTTGCACGACCGTAGGTCAGTAATGTCTTTGAGGTTGAACCAGAGGTACTCCTGAAGCCTGTTGTAATGTGACAGGGAATGCCCACATAAAATAAACGGTGGTTGGTACGCGTGGATTTTGACGACGTGGAAATGAGTACTGTTCGTTGTAGGGCTGTTTTGTCATCTGTTATGTAAAAAAAATAATAAGGCATCACTGGTATATGTGTGGGATTGGCTGTACAGGTGAAGCTGCAGCAAGGGTACGGTCAACTTACAGTAACTAAGGTTAAGTTACGAGTAGGTTCCCACCTTCCAGTACTTACCAATTTCTGTATAATAGGTTTATTAATTACATAATATAAACCATCTTAATCTCTAGTACATGTTTCGTTCCGATTATGGAACATCTTCAGCTAAAATTTGACAAAATGGCAAGACAATTAAAACACATTGATGTTATGATGATACAAAAGCTAAAAGATACGATAAAATGGCACGAAGATTAAAACATATAATTATGATGATGAAATAAAATTACAGTAACAGGTTAAAGCAGCAAACTATAAAATTGTATGATTCATATATGAAGCATTATGCATAGTAGGGTTAATGCTTTCTCGGTGTTTTTCTTGAATCTTTTTTAACTGTACAATTTAGATATATTGGGAAACTCTGAAGGTATATATTTGTGTTTGAGAGTAACTCCCAGAAACGTGAAAGTTGAGCTCAGTATTTCTCTTTCATTATTACTTCAATGTTCGTCCAATTGTTGGCAACCATGAATTTGCTGTACATAGTATAGTTGTAGTTTGTGTTAGAAGTGATCAGTTTAGGATTCTTCCATAGTCAGTGTAACAATATAAGACAAGAAGGGTTTACCCATATTTTTGTCTACTTTGATATTTCCTTGGAAGTTATCCAAAATAATTCAGCAAAGAGCTTTTACAAAGGAGACTTTATTTAAGCAATGAAAAGTTTAAGCAGAGCAGTTGTAATAGTGTAACCCTTTTTAAAGCATGATTGTAAGTGCCATGTGGAGAATGGTTAATTACATATGATATACTTGGTCATACACAAGTCGTTCTGAATCTTAAGATGGTGCTGGGATAACTGAGTAACAGTAAGCAGAAGGTACAGTAGTTTAGGGTCAGGTTTCTTAGGTATTGGAATAACATGTGCATGTTTCTTGGGAGTTGAAAATGTTCCACTTTTAAGAGGGTACTTAAGTACTTGAATTGTTGATGAAAGGTACACTATCACTTTGGATTTAATTCACTAAAATACTTTCTGTACTTGGATGCAAGGGATCACTTGGAAAGTAGAATGGTGTGTATCATTGCTATGCTATACATCTACGCTTTGCTGTTTAACCCTTTCCCACAGAATATCTTTGACTCACTGTTGGGCGAAACCTAGAGTAATAATTTGCTTGTCAGGTGTAGTTGTGGAGTACCTTCACTAAATAATTTATTCTGTAAAAACCACCTAAGATATCACTTTCAAATTTTGTAACAATGGATAATACACTATAGTTATTCTAAAATAATACAGTGAGATCACCTAATTACACGCAAGACCCCCCTGTTCAGAATGATACATCAGGAAGCATCCAAAATGGAGCATAAAGTTAAATTTCTTGTTCTTGAAGTCAGTCTAAATTGCTGGACATGATGGGGCTCTTATTTTCTTGGTAATACAGAGAACGCAGGAATTCACCCTGAATCTCTCAATTTATTTCATATTTGTGATCAGTCGGATGAAGATATTTAGATAGCAAATCGTGCTTCCTCTCCGACATACAAACTATAAACAATTTCTGACTGAATGGGATTGGAAGATAAAGTGACATTAGTTGGAATAGGCTACTATGTAATTAAGTAGAGGCTCATAGTCCGAAACAGAATTAACTGAAGAATTAAGACTGATAATTATGATTTTTACAATTAGGCCTAATATTTTAAAAGCAAACAGTACCAGAATGAACATTTCCTGTCCTGTGCCGTATTTCAATTTCTCTCAGATTCATATCCTGTCCCAAATGCTTCCCATATCAGTTTTTTGATCATACCTACAACTTCAAACTCACTACCATTGCATTCGTCAACATATTGATCTAATTTGTAACAAATATCCTCTGTATTCAACTGGTTATGTGCAGCCATGTTGCTGCAATGTGTTTACATTCAGTCAGCTGTCTATTCTATCTAAGAAAACGTATAAAAAACACTTTATTTTGGGATTCCATGCATGCCAGTAGTAGCTAGGAAGCGTAGGGAAATCACTGGTTGCAAAACGTTATATGTTTAGCAGACAGATGGCAGAGGAAGTCGGTTTGAAAGTCGAGTACGCTTTACTACGCAGCCCGTGGGAGACAATGTGCGACTTCAGTAAGCTTTACTATGCAATCCGCAGGAAAGATAGGTAGTATTCTGTCTTTGAAGAATATGTTTTAAGCTTGTAAGCATGAACAGTTCGCTCCAGCTGTTGCTGCTAATCTTTCACAATACTCAGTTAATGAAGTTGGTTCTAAGCATTATAGTACTTGTGATTAATTTGTCAGAAAGAGAATTTAACTATTATTGCAAACAATAAACCTCATGATAATTCTGTACTGACTTACAATACATAAATAATCACTCTAAAGAGATGTATTATGGGTCCATCTTTTGATGCAATTTAAACTTGACACTAGGTGCATGGCAGTTGCGATCAACAGTATTCTGAAAGAAAGAAGTCAGATTCCATATCAGTCTCTCTTTACACTGGTGTATTCCTCAAACCAGGAGTTAGATATAATGGACATGAATGCAGACAAAATGATCATTGTTCCAGTCAGGTGGGAACAATGATGTGAGGGCACCTGGAAATAGGAGATGAAGGGAAAGTTAGAAATGAACTAAACAGATGAAGCAGTATGTGTATACTGGCTTCAGTGATGAAGTCATGTGAGGTGAATGGAGGCGGTTGGGTTACATGAAATAATTATGGACTGATCATATAGGATAAGAGAAGTAGGGGAAGATTATGACGAGAATGATTAGTTACAGATTTTAATATTTTAAAGATAAGAAGCGAGGAACTACATGAGATCACAGATCTAGTTAAAAATAGAGGATTTTGGAAGTGTATTATTCACAGAGACTTGCAGACTTAACACTGAAAGAGATAATAGTCTAAAAGGAAGATGTATGTATGCTGAATTCTTGTTGTCTGCTCCTAAGATAGGGACTGGTGTACTGTGTGAGTAAGGTGTCTGTGAACATTCCACAGTACTGCGTTTGTATAATTATCGTGGAATGTAATCGTCTTGTATTATTGTGGTTCAAAAATTGATTATGTTTAGTTGTACACTCCGGTCACAAGTCTGAAGAACCAAGTAGATAATTGAGTTCCTGCTGGTGATGAAGGACATTGAAGCCTGATTAGACTCCCCTGTGAATTCTGCAAACCGTCTGACTTTGCTTTGCACAATGCACAGAGTACAGTGGTCTACATTTAAGAAACCCCAGATAAACTTGACTTTAGAACTTCCCTCTAGAAATGCCAAACAACTTTCCAGGTGAAATATGTTTATCAGCATTCATTAATTTCACTTTTTCTTTGGAATTTCTTCGTGGTTTATCAGATAAAATACTGCTTAAGTGGTGCAACTCTTTGTTTCTGAACTCATCTCTTCTTTAGGTATACTTTGAACTTTGAAATATCTTTTTCTGTTTTGCTAATTGCTTTACATCGCACCGACACAGATAGGTCTAATGGCAGTGATTGAAATGTCTTTTTCACTTCAAAATGAACGTCAGGGTCTATAATGTTGTATCCGTATGTACTTCATGATCTATGTATTCATAGCATGATTTTAGATTTCAGTTCATTTATAATGACTGTTATACTCATTTTCAAAGCACCTGATTTTCTTCAAGAAAAATACATTTTGCTTGACTTAAAAAAATGTTTGCATACATATAGCATGACACACTAGTTTTAAAATGAAGTCTGTTTTTGTGGTAGTTAAAAATAAATGTGATGGAAAGGAAGGTCTTAAAAGTAGGACTGTTAGGCAGTACCATATGGCTGATAAAGCAGGTATGAGGCAGTTTCTAAAAAGTAACTATGATCGGTGGAAAACGGTAAATAAAAATGTAAACAGACTCTGGGATGGGTTTAAAGACATTGTTGAGGAATGCGAAAACAGGTTTGTACCTTTAAGGGTGGTAAGGAATGGTAAAGAACCACCTTATTATAATAGAGAAATAAAGAGACTAAGAAGGAGGTGCAGACTGGAAAGAAATAGAGTTAGAAATGGCTGTGGAAGTAAGGAGAAAGTGAAGGAACTTACTAGAAAATTGAATCTAGCAAAGAAGGCAGCTAAGGATAACATGATGGCAAGCATAATTGGCAGTCATACAAATTTTAGTGAAAAATGGAAGGGTATGTATATGTATTTTAAGGCAGAAACAGGTTCCTAGAAGGACATTCCAGGAATAATTAATGAACAAGGGGAGTGTGTATGTGAGGATCTTCAAAAGGCAGAAATATTCAGTCAGCAGTATGTAAAGATTGTTGGTTACAAGGTTAATGTCGAGATAGAGGAAGAGACTAAGTCCAAAGAAGTAATAAAATTTACGTATGATAACAATGACATTTACAATAAGATACAAAAGTTGAAAACTAGAAAAGCGACTGGAATTGATCAGATTTCTGGGGATCTACTAAAGACAATGGGTTGGGATATAGTACCATATCTGAAGTACTTATTTGATTATTGTTTGGCCGAAGGAGCTATACCAGATGAATGGAGAGTTGCTATAGTAGCCCCTGTGCATAAAGGAAAGGGTGATAGACATAAAGCTGAAAATTACAGGCCAGTAAGTTTGACGTGCATTGTATGTAAGCTTTGGGAAGGCATTCTTTCTGATTATATTAGACATGTTTGTGAAATTAATAACTGGTTCGATAGAAGGCAATTCGGTTTTAGGAAAGGTTATTCCACTGAAGCTCAACTTGTAGGATTCCAGCAAGATATAGCAGATATCTTGGATTCTGGAGGTCAAATGGACTGTATCGCGATTGACATGTCTAAAGCATTTGATAGGGTGGATCATGGGAGACTACTGGCAAAAATGAGTGCAATTGGACTAGACAAAAGAGTGACTGAATGGGTTGCTATATTTCTAGAAAATAGATCTCAGAGAGTTAGAGTAGGTGAAGCTTTGTCTGACCCTGTAATAGTTGAGAGGGGAGTTCCTCAGGGCAGTGTTATCGGACCTTTATGTTTTCTTATATATATAAATGATATGAGTAAAGGAGTGGAATCGGAGGTAAGGCTTTTTGCGGATGATGTTATTCTCTATAGAGTGATAAATAAGTTACAAGATTGTGAGCAACTGCAACGTGACCTCGAAAATATTGTGAGATGGACAGCAGGCAATGGTATGTTGATAAACGGGGCTAAAAGTCAGGTTGTGAGTTTCACAAATAGGAAAAGTCCTCTCAGTTTTAATTACTGCGTTGATGGGGTGAAAGTTCCTTTTGGGGATCATTGTAAGTACCTAGGTGTTAATATAAGGAAAGATCTTCACTGCGGTAATCACATAAATGGGATTGTAAATAAAGGGTACCGATCTCTGCACATAGTTATGAGGGTGTTTAGGGGTTGTAGTAAGAATGTAAAGGAGAGTGCATATAAGTCTCTGGTAAGACCCCAACTAGAGTATGGTTCCAGTGTATGGGACCCTCACCAGGATTACCTGATTCAAGAACTGGAAAAAATCCAAAGGAAAGCAGCTCGATTTGTTCTGGGTGACTTCCGACAAAAGAGTAGCGTTACAAAAATGTTGCAATGTTTGGGTTGGGAAGAATTGAGAGAAAGAAGAAGAGCTGCTCGACTAAGTGGTATGTTCCGAGCTGTCAGCGGAGAGATGGCGTGGAATGACATTAGTAGACGAATAGGTTTGAATGGCGTCTATAAAAGTAGAAAAGATCACAATATGAAGATAAAGTTGGAATTCAAGAGGACAAACTGGGGTAAATATTCATTTATAGGAAGGGGAGTTAGGGATTGGAATAACTTACCAAGGGAGATGTTCAATAAATTTCCAATTTCTTTGAAATCATTTCGGAAAAGGCTAGGAAAGCAACAGATAGGGTATCTGCCACCTGGGCGACTGCCCTAAATGCAGATCAGTATTGATTGATTGATTGAACAATGTTAAAAAATCTATGTATAACCTAAAAAACTTGTTTGCCTTATTTTGACCAGTGGGAAAAGATTCACTCCTTACCAAATGCCTGTTTGAAGAAATAATTAGACTAGTTGAAGAGCAAACTTGTGATTTTAGTTCTGAACATGCCATTGTCCTCAAATTTAGATCAGGATCACCCTTTAAAAGGATTTGGAGATCTAATGAAGAGAAGTAAAATAAGAACTAAAGTCCTAAGTATGAGGGCTTTTCATCAGATCAAGGGGCAAAAGGATACGTTGAAAGGACAAATGAGAGCAAACAATCTTGAAAGATGCTAGTGGAAGAAGCCGTATCATTCATAAAGCGAAGTAGTCAAGTGCTGGTATGCTATGCTGAGAAGATTAGCTGATACACACAACGACAAATTATACCTTAGCTATGTTGAATGCTAAAAATTGTTACTATCCTCAAAGGAAAACAAAATTAAGTGAAAGTACAAGACTTGCTGAACCATACTTCCTTCAAAAGTTGATTAATATCACCCGACAAGAGTGATAAGAATTATATATGACATACTAAATGGGTCTTTGCTGGCAGCACTGGCCGCTTCCTATGTTATAAATCATGGTCATATGGACGACAGCATGACCAGAGCTCGTTTATATCATCTGTTGGACGTCTGCACCTTGTTGAGCATAAAACAGGAATTATTGCATGGAAAAAGCTAAAAACCTCATCTGCTTAATTACGCAGGCCTGTTCGAATGCACTGGGTTCATGAAATATCGGAAGTTACTCGGGTGGGTATATAAAGGTTCAAAATGAGAATTTATAAATTTTAATTATAAATTACACTGAAGTGCAGCATCCCATAATACTATCAATGATAAATGGAAAAATATGCAATGCACAGTCTTTATGGTGAGAAAATTTCAGAAATGGACGATCTACAAAAAATGGCTGTAAAATCCATGGACTATTTGGAGCTTGAATTTGGATTTGGATTTTCAGTTCTGCTTGCCCATTTTGTACTGCCTGGATTTTGAAAAATGGCAAGTGAGCATGAAAGATTGTAATGGAAAACTGTTCAAAAGAGAAACATTCTACAAAACTCCTTCAGAACCAGATTAGGTTTTCTCCAAAGCCAGAATATGGCAATACTGCCCAAAGGTTTTTGAAAATCCTCAGAATGCTTTGGAAATACCAGTATTAGGGTTAGAGTGTGAGTCAATAAATTGTTTCAGAATAATTAAGAGCAATTTCTTCTGGTCATGAAATTAATACTTCAATGTTCAACTGCTACTGCAGTGAACAGCAAGTTTATATGTTCGGCTATAACCGTGGTATTAAATGCCTCCAAAACTACTCAAAATACTTATCCATGGATCTTCCATTTTAGAAGCAACTCTTTTGCTGATTGGGGAACTTTCGAAGAAGCATTATAGTCAAGAAAATATAGTGAAAACCATAACAGAAATTCCTTGACAATTTCCAATAATTTTTACTTATTCAGTAGACTATTGCCAATCTCCAATCAGGTAATTTCTGGCACAGAACGTCTGCCAAGGAAGAAAAGAGGATGGTTGTCCCAGGAAGTGTTTAATTTACTTTCAGTACATGACGATAAAACAAAGCAGGAAAGGGAAGAAGGAGCAGACACAACTGAATATGAGGTTGAGTACGTATATAACTGTAAATAGTTTTATGAATTAACATAATTTAACATTTTGTATAAAACTGTTTGTTTCATATTTCGTTTGAATCTGGCCCACACTGTTGTGGTTGCGCTGCTGCACTTTGTCCCAGAATAACCATCTGAAGATGTTTATTAAATTTCTCTTGGCATAATCGAATGCCAATTTTAAGTCGAATTCTCAATGAGTGGCGCTGACTGAGATGACGAAACCAGATGTCTGCAGAAGTGGTTGTGCAAGGAAATCACCCAATTACCATCAAATTCCTGCCCTACCATGGCTCCAGTGTGTGGCACGGGTTGCATTAAGAGTAGTGGGCATTTTTCCAACCAGTACCTCACAAATGTGACGAAAGCTATATTTAATCTTGCCAGAGACTTCAGGGGAGCAAAAAACTATTGGGAGTCAGTGTGGGAGAGTATGTATGTTAAAAGACAATGCAGTAATCTAAAATACAAAACTAATAATAATAATAATAATAATAGACTAGAAGTACTGTTCCACATTTGCTGATGACATCTCAAGTTAGTGGTAAAAAGGCAGCTGGCATGATGCTAAGAGTGACGCATTGAAGTCCTGTCTGAACTACTGAGGAGAAAGAACACAGAGGGGAACATCATTATCATTAAGGTAACATGAAAAATGTCAACAATTACTAGGGAGATGTACACAGAATTTTAGCATGATGTCTTTACACTAACTCATAATAAGCTCATCGGACAAAAATTAGTCACGCCTGGAGAAATCATTACAAGCATAATTTAATACCGCCTCTGTACTTGATAGCCACCTGGATTTGGCTAGCGTCTTCAACATAGTGCGTCTATGTCACTGAGGATTTGATTGCAAAAAAACAACCAAATTACAGGGATGGTGATATCAGTGTCCTATAGATTTTCAATGGGGTTCAGGTCAGGTGATTTTTCAGGCCAATTGAGATGTAGTAGGTTTGGGGAGGGTTCATCATAAAACCGGGCACTTATGAGTCCAGCCCGATGAACTTTGTTGTTGTCATCTTAAAAAATCGTGATTTCAGTAACATACTCATTATGCTGCTTCATGTTAGTGGTCACCTCAGTGAGCAGACCCAGTCCATGATATGAAACCCACCTCCAGCTTGAACCTGACAACTCGCATCATTGGAATACAGGCAAAAGTATGATCTGCCAGTCAGGTACTGTCCACGTTCAGTGATTTCTAGCCCATTGAATGTGTGTAGCTTTATGTACTTGGTCTCATGCAAGGTGACCCACTCCAAATGTTCTTTCGCTAACAGGTTGGGATGGACCTTTATTCACCGAGTGCAGCAATTCATGTCAGGTTTGGGCGATTTTGATTCACAAGCCGTGAAACGCGTCTCCGGCCCCCCTCAGGATCTTTTTGTAACCACAATACTGATGTTGCATTTCATGGCCACGTACCACTGCTTGTAGACACTTTGAACAGTCCGCTGCAAACCACCAACACATCCAGCAACTTACGCACCATATGGACGTGGCCTAACATGATTCCCCCCCGTTGGCCGTTTTGTCAGAGCCTTACATGTACCCATGTTGATGTACACTGTCCTGTTGAAGCATCAGTGTCCCACTGATTGCTACTGCCTTGTGCTCACGTAGAGGCAGTGCGCATGTGGTTGAGCACGGGACTCATTCCCTGCACCATCTCTACAGGCTTAACGATCCATCCCTGCGTGCACACTAGGGTGGGTAATTTTTTGTCCAGTGAGCTTATTCAGTTCATAAAAAGTAAAAATCATTAAAAAATTCAAAAATACAAATTAAAGTGTGATTTTAAATACTCCGACGGTGTTATTTGAAGAACAAAAAATACCACTCTGGCTTAATCAAATGATATAATTTTCAGGTAAAATACATTAATAGATGTTTTTTTTTGCTAGGGGTTTTACGTCGCACCGACACGGATAGCTCTTATGGTGACGATGGGATAGGAATGGCCTAGGAGTTGGAAGGAAGCGGCTGTGGCCTTAATTAAGGTACAGCCCCAGCATTTGCCTGGTGTGAAAATGGGAAAACTCGGAAAACCATCTTCAGGGCTGCCGATAGTGGGATTCGAACCTACCATCTCCCGGATGCAAGCTCACAGCCGCACGCCTCTACGCGCACGGCCAACTTGCCCGGTCCAAATAAATGTTTTGGTTGTCAAGAATTTTCTAATTTTATTTCTTTCGGCATACTGAAGAACCTGGTATGGATTAACTAAGTTGAGACTGAAAAAGTCCACTATAACATAATAGGACCCAAATACTTACGATTGCACAGTTAAATGCGCTAGCTGTGTAAAATTAACGTGCGACCTGCAAGTGTTATATTTTTTTTTTTTAAATATTTGAATGCAAGTGAATATGTTTATGAACTTTCATTGGATGTATTGAATGCTGTGCTCAGGTGAGCTCATCTTATTTCATGTAGAATGCCTGTTATTAGTTTTCCTAACTGCTGAAGCATCACCCAATAACTTTCTACTCTTATAACACACATTTCCTCTCCATTGCAGCTTACCTTGAAGAATGATAGGCTGTTTTAGAAATAAATAAGTTGCATTGTATTAGGATATCAGCAAGTTGGTTGCATGAACTTTTACCTTCTGCAGCAAATCTCGAGGGATACTCACTGTTGTAACATGATCTCATTGACAGATGAGCAAGTGGAATAGCTGTTTTGCTACAGGAGAGATTTAAAATGTAGGATTATATGCAACTCAAACAGAAACCTTACCCTGAGACCTGAATATGTGGTTTTTGAAGTCACCTCTAATTTGAAAATATTAATAGGAATTTTATATAATTCACCTAATAGACAAAGCTGCTTTCATAGATCTTAATTCAGTGTATGAAATTTTTATAGTCATGGACGTCTTAAAAGAGACCAGCGAATGAGCCAACGTTTTCAGAATGACAGTCCTACCGCTTATCACTACAAATCATGTTATCCACCTTGTACACCCGACTTGCACATTACGTGTATTATCATTGCAAATTAACACTAGAAAATGATTAAACCACATGATGTCAAAATAAACCCACAATTAGTACCAAATTAGCTGACATTTTTCATATGTTTGATGCTGTTGTAGTACAGAATTAACAGTTACAAAGTGCCCATCTGGCTTACCAACAATCAAACTCAAGGACACAAAACAAATGATGGCACACACACTGTCGATTGCCAGCACTACCACAAGAAACACTAGAGGACTGGGAAGTGATGAAATCTGGGCAAACTAAAGTCCAAAGGACCTCAACAGAGGGTGGATCTTGGACAATAGGATAGAACAATTCATGAGAAATACCATAAAACACCATAAATAGTTTAAACCACATACAAATTTTAATGAAGGAAGAGTGTTCTTCTTTACATAGTAACACAAATTAATGATTTTGTTAAATGAAGGAAACAAACTAAAATTAATCTTAAATAAATGAAAAAGTTAAAAAGAAATAAATTTATACACTGAATCAATTAAGAGGAAGGGATTTAAAAAAACTTGTATGATAATCTGGATAGTTCTAAACTAATAATATAAGTTTCCAAACTGACAATTATTTTCCAAATTCATACTTAATACTTTCAGAATTTAAAAATTGTAGCATTACAATTAATGTTTCAAAAAATAGAAAATCATTCAAAGGATTTCCAGTTAAAATATGAATAACGATTAGACTAAAAACATGCATCCTGAGCAAGAAAACTCAAATTATGGTACCCGGTGAACCTAATCACAACTATGTATTACACCATTAAAAAGTTTTAAGAGGTGCAGTTCTTTTGGACCACACTTTTTTATAGAACCTTAATATATGACCATACCATACATCAATAACCTGCTGTTAAAGAAGGTCAATGGATATATCAATTTGAGTCCAGTTGATGAATATGAAAAGTGACATAAGACCAGAAATTTTTTGACGCAATAAGCTAGGATGGCAGTCATATGGAAGAAACGCAACTGTCTTCAGATTGAATATGCCAGTAAATCTGAAGAAAATGGTTTATGATCAGTGCATTCAACCTATGCTGACTTACGCCTGTGGGACCTGCACACTGAACAAATTTATAAAAGGGAATCATAGGACAGCACAGAGAGGCATGGAAAGATAAATGCTGGGTTTTGTAAGGAAAGATAATAAGAGAGCAGATGACATCAGATCGGTCACTAAAGTTAATAACATCCTTGAGGGAATAGCTACCTTAAAATGGAAATGGGCTGGACATATTGCTCGAAGGGAAGATGGACTAAGCTAGTGTTAGAATGGAGTCCAAGAGATCATCAGAGGCCGAGAGGAAGCCCGCCACGCAGATGAAACAAATACATCGAGAGAGTAGCTGGTGCTACCTGGTAGGGAACTGCTCCAGACTGTTCTATCTGGGAGTTCTGCTAAAGACTTATCTGACTTACAGAGGACATGTCATGTAATGACAGAATTGACTGATGGTGATGAACTGTTGAGAGCTTTCTAATAGAAGATTGAAGTGCATATTAAATTGCAACTCACATTTAAAAGTAGGTCACAGTAAATTAAACCAAGAAAATTTAAAACAGAAGGGGAAACACCCCAACCAACAAATTTAAAACTCCTTGAATGGCAAAAGAGTCTGCTACATGCCTAAACACATTTTCACTCAAGGAAAACAATAAATGCTTGCACAATCACCACCACCACAAATAAAAGATATTGTAGAGATCACATTTCTTAAATTTCACTGTGAATGTTATTTAATATGAGGTACTTGTGAACACAGTCACCATCAGTCAAAGACTTGACATACACTACTCAAGCATCTAATCAACAATGCTTTGTCAGTCAATATCAGTCAATAATGATTTGCATTTAGGGCAGTCGCCTAGGTGGCAGATTCCCTATCTGTTGTTTTCTTAGCCTTTTCTTAAATAATTTCAAAGAAATTGGAAATTTATTGAACATCTCCCTTGGTAAGTTATTCCAATCCCTAACTCCCAATTTGTCCTCTTAAATTCCAACTTTATCTTCATATTGAGATCTTTCCTACTTTTAAAGATGTCACCCAAACTTATTCGCCTACTAATGTCATTCCACATCATCTCTCTGCTGACTGCTTGGAACATACCACTTAGTCGAGCAGCTCATCTTCTTTCTCTCAGTTCTTCCCAGCCCAAACTTTGCAACATTTTTGTAATGCTACTCTTTTATCGGAAATCACTCAGAACAAATCGAGCTGCTTTTCTTGGGATTTTTTCCAGTTCTTGAATCAAGTAATCCTGGTTAGGGTCCCATACTCTAGTTGGGGTCTTACCAGAGACTTATATGCCCTCTCCTTTACATCCTTACTACAACTCTTAAACACCCTCATAACCATGTGCAGAGATCTGTACCCTTTATTTACAATCCCATTTATGTGATTACCCCAATGAAGATCTTCCCTTATATTAACACCTAGATACTTAACAATGATCCCCAAAAGGAACCTTCACACCATCAACGCAGTAATTAAAACTGAGAGGACTTTTTCTATTTGTGAAACTCACAACTTGACTTTTAACCCCGTTTATCAACATACCATTTCCTGCTGCCCATCTTAGAACATTATCGAGGTCACGTTGCAGTTGCTCACAATCTTCTAACTTATTTATTACCCTATACAGAATAACATCATCTGCAAAAAGCCTTACCTGTGATTCCACTCGTTTCTAACATAATTTATATATATAAGAAAACTAAGGTCCAATAATGCTGCCTTGAGGAATTCCCCTCTTAATTATTACAGGGTCAGATTAAGCTTCACCTACTCTAATTCTCTGAGATCTATTTTCTAGAATGATAGCAACCAATTCAGTCACTCTTTTGTCTAGTCCAATTGCACTCATTTTTGCCAGTAGTCTCCCATGATCTGCCCTATCTAATGCTTTAGACAGGTCAATTGTGATACAGTCCATTTGACCTCCTGAATCCAAGATATCTGCTATATCTTGCTGGAATCCTACAAGTTGAGCTTCAGTGGAATAACCTTTCCTCAAACCAAACTGCCTTCTATTGAACCAGTTATAAATTTTATATTTCATGTCTAATATAATCAGAAAGAATGCCTTCCCAAAGCTTACATGCACTGCATGTCAAACTTACTGGCCTGTAATTTTTGGTTTTATGTCTATCACCCTTTCCTTTATACGCAGGGGCTACTATAGCAACTCTCAATTCATTTTTGTATAGCTCCTTCAACTAAACAATAATCACATAAGTACTTCAGATATGGTACTATATCCCAACCCATTGTCTTTAGTATATCCCAAGAAATCTTATCAGTTCCAGCCGCTTATCTAATTTTCAAATTTTGTGTCTTATTGTAAATGTAATTGTTATCATATGTAAATTTTAATACTTGTTTAGCATTAATCTCCTCCTCTATCTGGACATTATCCTTGTAACCCACAATCTTTACATACTGCTGACTGAATACTTCTGCCTTTTGAATATCCTCACATACACACTCCCCTTGTTCACTAATTACTCCTGGAATGTCCTTCTTGGAACCTGTTTCTGCATTAAAGTACCTATACATACCCTTCCATTTCTCACTAAAATTTGTATGACTGCCAATTATGCTTGCCATCATGTTATCCTTAGCTGCCTTCTTTGCTAGATTCAATTTTCTAGTAAGTTCCTTCACTTTCTCCTTACTTCCACAGCCATTTCTAACTCTATTGCTTTCCAATCTGCACCTCATTCTTAGTCCATTTATTTTTCTCTTGTAATAAGGTGGGTCTTTACCATTCCTTACCACCTTTAAAGGTACAAACCTGTCTTCACATTCCTCAACAGTTGCTTTAAACCCATCCCTGAGTCTGTTTACATTTTTATTTACCCTTTTCTACCGACCATAGGTACTTTTTAGAAACTGCTTCATGCCTGCTTTATCAGCCAGATGGTACTGCCTCATAGTCCTACTTTTAAGACCTTCCTTTCTATCACATTTTTTTTTAACTATGACAAAGACAGCTTCGTGATCACTAATGCCATCTATTACTTTGGTTTCTCTATAGAGCTCATCTGGTTTTATCAGCACCACATCCAGGATATTTTTCCCTCTGGTTGGTTCCATCACTTTCTGAATCAGCTGTCCTTCCCATATTAGCTTATTTGCCATTTGTTGGTCATGCTTCCTGTCGTTCGCGTATCCTTCCCAATTGACATTTGGTAAATTCAGATCTCCTGCTACAATCACATTTCATTCCATGTTGTTCCCACATAGCTGATTATCTTATTAAATAATTCTGAATCCATGTCAGCATTACCCTTTCCCGGTGGTTACACTGCAAAAACATCAAGTTGCCTATTATCTTTAGAGATGAGCCTTACACGTAGAATTGCATGTTTCTCATACTTAACTTTTTCGTAGCTTACAAATTCTTCATTCACCAGAATAAATACTCCCCCTTCCCACCATTCCTATCCTGTCTCTAAACGATACACTCTCCAGTTCCATGATAAAATTTCTGCATCCATTATATAATTTCTCAGCCACGATTCAGCTCCTATTACAATATCTGGTAAATATATATCTACTAGCAAATGTACCTGTGCTTCGCTACGGTATTCTACAATGTATAAGGATATCAAAATAAATTGCTGAACATGAAGTGAATGAAAAATTTTAATTGAATGTCTCTTGGTGTTATCTGAGAAAAAGCATAGGGAGGTCCGCAGACGTTGTTTCCAATGTGAAGTGCGAGTTGCAGAGTTGTGATGATAACGACAGGTCCACTTGTCTGCCGCAATTCACTATGCGTAACGACAGTCACATTTTGATGGGTAAATTTTTTTATAATTGGGAGCACCTATACCTAATGATAAAGAGGATCAGGTAAAAGGGTTTTAAAAAATGCACACTCTCTTGCCTTCTGCTAGTCAAATCAAGAAGGGAATTATGCATTACAGTGGTACACAGGCGTTGGAGAACTATTCCATTCCTATTGCTAGTTAAAGTCGATGTGGGGAGTACTGATTACAACAGCGGACACCCTCCTGCTGAGAGTCACTATTGATTTGTAAAGTATTAATTACAATGTAAGACACACCCCTTTCTAGATTGCTGCAAATCGACTTAAAGTAATAAATGCAGATCGACATATGGAGGTATATGCATGTTCACCTTCATTTATAGAATAACTGCTGCTAATCAGTGCATTCATATTGGAAAAACGGATTGTATAAAAAGACGACTCTGGCCTCATTTAGTTATCTAATTGGCTGGCCCTATAATATTTCCTCATATGTCATCTATTTAAAGGCAAGATTATTTTAGAATCGTTGAATAGGGTGAAATTTGTGTAAGGTTTTCACACAGTGAATTACTTTTCAGATAATTATGCGACACCTTCAAACATAGAATTTGGCTGGGTGGGCCAATATTCGTTTAGAATTCGATGATCCCATCTTTCCTATAAGTGACTCAAACCATCAATTACATGTGTACAAAGTGCAAAATTTAGGTAAATCCAGAAATAGAGCCAAATTTAACATAAGGGATAGAGATACGACAAAAAGTCATAGGACCAAAGTTGTAGATCACTCCAAATTGAACAGAGATTGTGCCATCCGTTTTGTGATACGACTTACCGTTTAGCCACCAAATACCTCGAAAGGAAAGTCTGCACCACCATAAAAATTGCCTCCGTATTTCGATATTTTTGGGGGGTAAAAAATAAATGTTTTAAACATCTCGTAAAATTTCGATCGGTTACAGGCAAAAAGCTATAATTTTGCCAAATTTCTATTTTCTAATTCGTCTGGGAGATTGTGCTGCCATCTTGATATGGGGGAGGGGGTTAAAAATTAGGACTTTCAGGAAACTTTTAAGCCCATGAAACCTATAGGTTATCGTTCAGGATAAATATCACCGACTGTGTTCTTATGCACATTTGAAAGTGCCAATGTGTCCCTATCAGAGAATTTTGAGAATTTTAGATTTTTCTATGGATCCTGAAGTCATCAGGTTGTCTGGTACCAAGTTTTAAGTTTCTAGGATGCCTAGAATGGTCTCATTAATTCACGTCTGTTTTCATCTTTATGCCTTAATGTATATATGTATAGTACAGTATATATAGATTGCGCCAAACTGACTTCTATTTATTAATATGGATTATATATTTCATTTGCTTCCGAAGTGGTTCTAGGGGCGTCTTACTCCCACAGTATATTTTCCAGGTAGTAAGTCATACTTGAAAGTCATACTGGAACATACACACGTCTGTTACCTTGGGCATTCTTGACCATTTATTTTTTCACCCTTTCTCACCCTCTGTGCCAAAGGGGGGAATTTTTGTAGCTAGACTTTAAAAATCCGGAATGTTACTATTCATCTCAGCGACCCAGAAAACTATGGATTAGGCAGTATATTCGATTATTATTATATCTCACTCCCCCTCCCCCCTAAAGGGGGTTAAACTTTGAGTTTTAAAAATCGGGAGTGTTACTATTCATCTCAGCGACCCCGAAAACTATGGCTTCGACACTATTTTCGGTTATTTTTAAATCTGAATCCCCCTCACCCCCAACCAGAAAGGGGGATGAACTTGGACTTGTAAAATATCCAGGGTCTCACCATTCATCTCAGCGACCCCGACAACTATGGATTCAACATTATTTTCGTTTATTTTCATATATCACTCTCCAATTGCCACCCACCACACAGGGGGCTGAACTTTAAAATTTCCGGAGTGCCATTATTCATCTCAGCGACCTTGAAAAGTATGGATTTGACAATTCTTCCGATGATTTTTATATCACACCCCCTTCGCCCCCCCGCCCCTAATGGTTCCTGGGGTGTCCTCCCCCTATGTGGTTTGTCTCCTGATACTAAAATTTTGAAGTGTACAATTCACCTAAGAGGCAGAACAACAAGGAGATGGTTAGACCAAGCAAAGAAGATCACCGGTCTACCTCTTCACAATCTCTTAAGAAGAGCTGAAGACCGCTCAGCATGGAAAAATCTCGTTAAGGATGCACTTACTAACGAAGTGAAGAAATGAGGTCACGACGCTCAGCAATGAGTAAACCGACTGATGATGATGATAATTCACCTCGGCGAAATCGAAAACTATGTATTCGACACTATTTTTGATTAATTTTATATATCACTCCCCCCTCGCCCCCGATCCCAAAGGGGGATGAACTTCGGCTTATAAAATAACCGGAGTCTCACTATTTTTCAGCGCCCTGACAAGTATGGATTCGACACTATTTTTGATTATTTTTATATATCATTCTCCCATCTCCCCCACTACAATGGAGGCTGAAATTGGCCTTTAAAACTTCCGAAGTTTCACTATTCACTTCAGCGACCCCAAAAAATATGGATTCGACACTACTTCGATGATTTGGTATCTCAGCACCCGCCCCTAATGTTTCCTGGGGAGTATTACTCCCACGTGGTTTGTCTCCTGATACTAAAATTCCAGAGTGTCACTATTCATCTCAGCAACCCCAAAGACTACGTATTCAACAGTATTTTCTATTATTTCTATATATCACTCCCCCATCCCCCCCAACGAAGAGGGCTGAACTTGGACATTAAAAAATTCCGGAGTGGTGCTATTCATTTCAGCAAGCCCGAAAAGTATTGAATCGACACTGCTTTCGATGATATATATATGTCTCACCCCCTCGCGCCCCACCGCCCCTAAGCGTTCCTGGGGTGTCCTACCAGCGCCTCCTAGAGAACAAGGCCTGGCAATACGATTTGTGACGTCACGCGACTGGGCTCAGCCGTGACCACTACGGCTCAGCGCGAGTGGATAGTAGATGAAGCTAATTCCTTATGAAAATTGAAAAATACGCTGGTTAAAGTGCATTCTACGAATATTCTTTCTCGTAGACGCACATATCGGAAGCGAAATGAGGAATATGGGCCTACCGTAATAATTAGAAAGAACAATTAACAGTGCAAAGAAGAATTTTTTAAGGGTCTTAATACTGAACAATTTTAATAATATGTCTATATGACACATTCTTACGTATATTTAAGGGTCAAAAATGATCAGTTCCTTTTACAAAACTCGCCATAAGACCTCTCTGTGTCGGTGCGACGCAGCAAAAGGAAAAAGCAACCTTTAACAAAACTGAACTTGCTGATGAAAGATAAAAGATTAAAAACAACATGTAAGTACAGAAAATGTTATTAAATAAAAATAATAACGTATAAACTACCTTACTTACAGTATATTAGTAGCAGTCCAGGAACATACAAGCTGTAATGCCCAGTGTTGTTGGTCATGAAAACAGGTAAACATTTTTTTTTTACAATAGAAGCCTCACATAAATTAACGGGGTGAAAAGCTCACACAATTTGGCTGTTATGCAAAGAGAATGATTACAGTACATGCCAACAATAGTTTGTTCATCAAGTCATCAAAATTATATTCGCATTCCCTAGTGTAAATAAATATACTTATATGATTTTGGACCCTGATTCAAATAACCAGAACAGGGAAAAAGTTGAAATTCTTAAATTTGAAAGTAGCATGCCAATTCTTATAACATTTGAACTGACCTTCACCCAGACATTTTCTGAAATTGTTTTCAATTTAACTTCACCAGGTTGCTTAAAATTGAAATGGACATGAGGTGAACATGATATAAGAAAATATAAAAGGAAATCTCTATGAAAATTAATTGTTAAAATCCTAAGAAACCATATTAAGAACTTGCATCCCTGCCATTACATTAATAAAAAAGTAGCAGAACATACACTGAACTACTCATTTCATGCTTTATGAACCAGCTGCATTATATAGATATGACACACGTGAGATCAATTAAGTAATTAATCCCCAATTTTTCACAGATGCATGTTAGATTCATTACATAACAAAAGCTGGAAGGAGTACTTTCTCCAAGAGGAAATTCATAACCACAGTGTGAATAGGCTATAATGCTGGAAGAGGAAATTCATAATTGGTTTCACAATTACTCAAACAGGAATGTTTACTACTGAAGGAACTTACAGTGATTAGCCCTGAATTCAGATTTACACATTCCCTTTGAATGGAATTCATCGAGGTACGTCAACTCAGTGATTAATAATAGTAATGTACTAAAAAAAATGAGAAAGCCTCAGCTTACCACAGACAAAAGGAAAGGATGGTTAATGATTTTGTAGGATATATGCCACCAAGGTAATGAACCGTATTTGTTCAATGACAAAATACCTGTTTAACATAAAAGGTGCCCTCTCAAATGTAACATCACTCCCTGAAAACATAACACCTGGCAATAAATATGATAAAATAAAAGTGCTCTTGTGTTATTACTGTGTTCTCTTCTAAAGAAACTACTATGAAAAATAGAGCTACTAAATTTGTTCCTTTTCAGTGCAGTTCCAGTCTTGTTTTACAGATATTGAACTTATTTTTTCTTTAAATTCCTGGAAGTTCTTGAAAGAAACAGTACTGACATGAGCTTCATAGGTCTCTAAACTTTGAGCAAGAGCCTTCGCCAAACTTTCATTGTCTACTCGACAACGCCTATCGTCTGGAACTTCTCGGTGGGCAGATGTGATATCAGACAAGTACTCTGGGCAGTTTGGAAACTGAGAAGGAACAGCTCCTAAAATGTTTAGACCAAGTTAGAATGCATTTGCCTAGATATAAATGCGCTCGTCTATTAATTCATGGCACCACTTACTTCACAGGACCATGTCATGTCTTAGATATATCTGGTTGATTTTAATATAAAATGAATAGCACACAAGGAGACAGAGAAAATCATTGAACTTATAATAATTATACACAACCTAACATAATTGCAATAAACACAATAACATTGTTGTCTAGCCTGAACTAAAAATATTAACCCACACTAAGTGGTATTTTCCCTCATGCGATATAATAAACAGAACTGCCTCACTTGCAGTTAAGGGTACAGCACAGAAGGAATACTTGAAAGCCAATACCTTACATGCCTTCATAATTTAGGCCCTATAAGTTTTCCCAGAATATCACTGTACCCACAACAGTAGTCCTATGAAGTAATGTGACTACTCAGCACATCCCAAACTAAATGTAATAACTGGTCAATTCAATACAGCAAATGCTTAAATCAGTAAGATATAAATCACCCTAAAAAATTTACTACTTCATTCATAATTAGCAAAGATATAAGAGACCTATCCACAAAACTTTCACAAGCCTTGGGTAAGATAAAGGTGCAGTCAATAATTTCCCATTTTTCTCATCACACATGCTGGTCGTCCTTTCAACCTCATGAGTTTTGAAATGGAGCTCGCACACTCACAACACAGGGCTCCATTTCAAGGACCATTCCACAACTTAAGTGATTGAATGATTGACATCATATATAATACACTAATAACTAAGACATACCTTTGCATTTTTGGAAGGAACGAAATCATCTCGGCGAATAGCTGTTAACCACTTAGCTCTCTCAGAGTCCTCAGTTGGAAACGAGAAAACACTCACTTTAGGGCCAGTGCGATAATTGCCCTTACAATTTGGAACACTACATTTCTGAGGCATCGTTATTCATAATTTGAAAAACAGTGATCGCAATTCACAACACACCATTAAAAACAAACTCAGTTCTAACCTCACGTGGTGGCCATGCCAGCACTTTAAACACAATTTATCAATATTAACAATTTATAAGTACTATCACCTTTAACTGAACTTACACTAATAGGAATATTAAGCGAGTGTTAACACACAAGACTCGAATAACATTAATATAATCGATGAAAAACACACATAATAGGGAAACGCGTCCTCATACACCAAGCAGCAACAAGCTAACTGAGTTAACTGGCATGGGCCTCCTTCAACATACGTCATCACCTACTCTCATTCGTATTGCCAGGCCTTGTTCTCTAGGAGGCGCTGGTCCTACCCTCCTGATACTAAAAATCCGAAGTGTACAATTCACCTCGACGACCCCAAAAACTATGTATTCGACACTATTTTCGTTTAATTTTATATATCAGTCCCCCCTCGCCCCCACCCAAATGGGAGCAGAAATTTGACTCTTAAAAATCGGGAGTGTCACTATTCACCCCAGCGACCCCAAAAACTATGGATTCGACATTATTTTCGATTATTTACCTAACCCCCCTAAGGGGGCTAGTGGTGACTTACCCCCACAGTGCTCGTCTCCAGATAGCAAAGAATAAGTTTCAAAATTTGATTGAAATTGCTCCAGTGGTTTAGGAGGAGATGTGTCATTTACACACATACATCCATCATCAGGTCCCCCCTAGCCCCCCCACCCAAATGGGAGCAGAAATTTGACTTTTAAAACATCGGGAGTGTCACTATTCACCTCAGCGACCCCAAAAACTATGGATTCGATACTATTCTCGATTATTTTTTTACCTGACCCCCCTAACCACTCGCTCCTAAGGGGCTAGAGGTGGCTTACCCCACAGTGCTCGTCTCCGGATAGCAAATAATAAGCGTTCAAAATTTGATTGAAATTGTTCCAGTGGTTTAGGAGGAGATGTGTCATTTACTTACATACATACATCTATTTTTATATATAGTAAGATTAAATTACTTAATTATATTCCTTTTTTTACAGTACTTCTACAGTTCAACACTAATATTTTTATGTCATCCCTACTTGCCTTCCAGATCTCTGTACGCCTATCACTGCTCCCTAGACAACCCCGTTTCACGGAATGTACCTCCATATTACCCATTTCCTAACTTATACGTACCACTGTATCCGGTGTGGAAGACAATGACAAACACACAAGAGTGACGCAATGCATGTCTTATCAATACACATCATCTTGTCCTATTACTGTTTAAAATTATGCAACCACAACAATAACAAGAATGGAAGCTATGATAAAAGGAACAAATCCAATACATTAAAGGGAATGAGGCCCCAAAAAGATAAATAGCACCTACATTATTCAGTAGAAAATGAATAATTTTGCCAACTAAAGGAACCTATATGTAATAATATTGCAAAGAAATCAGGTTTAGTACACAATTATATCCTTCAAATTTAAATATTAATAATTATAATTGTAATATTAGCTGCACTCAGAACAGTCTCTTAGGCAATATCAGCTAATTATGGTGACCACAGGTTTAGTTTTTTTAGTTTAAACACATATTCATAATTATCAAACTTTGTAGCAGATCACTTGAGAATATCGAAGGGAACACGTTTAAATTTCACTTATTATTTCAACCAATGAAGCTCAAATTTCAGGTAATTCCATTTAATACTGAAGATATTAACTACATATTATGTTTGCTCAGCATAGTTAATAATACAGTTTGACACGATGTGTACTCCGTGCGCCAAGATGACGAGATTCCCTTTCCAAAATAAGAGTTTTTCGAAACTTACCCACGAAGGTAGTCTGTAAATAATCCTTATAGGCACCCTTTTTAAACAGTAGCACAACCCACAGTAGGTAAAAAACAATAGAATTCAAATCACATGATGACAGTCGTGAAGTTGAAGAATAAATAAAATAATCTTTCACACCAATAATATTGAGTATTTAAAAGAAAAACACAGTTTTACATAACAGGTTCCAAAACCTGTTCAGCCCCATAACTGGGGTGGTAAGTAGTCATTTCGTCTAGCCAAAATGGCTAATTACAGCCAACAGGTGTCTTGCAGTTAATGACACGTTGTTAAATGATACATTTTAGATAGTGAGAATACTTCCTCACATACTAAAATGTCATAGTTGGTAATAATTATAACAGTGTCCCTAAAAATATAATGCCACTCTGTTTTTGTTTACACACTTGCAAAAGGAATTCGTTATTATAAAAATGCTAGAAATTTTCAAACCTCCTAGAAGTCTCATATGTAAATGGATTTTGATGATTCTGTGACTGGTTTCTTGACCTTGTGCTGTATATAATATTGTCAAGCAGAATAGTTTTTGTTACTTAATTTCATGAAGAAACTGAACCAAGATTTCCAGAAATGTAAAAGTTTTACAGCCGTTTCTGTTTCTTTGTTTTATATTTAGATTCGTAACATGCCCTAGTTCATGGTCCTTCATTTGCCACATAATTGGACCAGCAAGCTCCATTTATACTGACGTTATTCAGGTTGGAATGAAGGAATTTGCAGCATTTTCTTAAATCTGAGAAAAGGATAACTGAAAGTTGGCAACACGATTTTTAGGTAGTTGTTCAACTTTAAACCATAGAGATCCATGTTCCATAATTCGGGTGCTCCATTTCCAACTTTATTCTTCCCACAAGGAATTTTCTGCGCTATTTGTAGTCTGGTGTTTACTCCTATGTATACAGTGCCCATCTGCTTCTGACACGTTCATGGTGCAATCTTCATTCTTCTCAGGAACTCTACTTCTACTTCGCTTCCGCAGTTGAAGTGCAAAGCAACATCCATAACACCTCATTTCAGTGTGGCAAACGCGACTTCGTCGCCATATAATTCCATTAAATGGTTCGTTTGTGTCAAATCATGAAGAAATTTGGACATAATGTTCTTTAGTTCACAAAGTGAAGGTTGCACAGCAAATTGTATACAGGATTATATTTGAAGTTGTCGAGCCGATTGGCTTTGGCTTGTTTACATGAACACCAGCTCACCTTTCCTTGGGTCATACTCCTGCACTTCGATGCTAATTGCCACATAATCTATGCTTTCTGGGCTTATCGCTATGGGACTATGACCAAACGAATTAAATGCACAAACATGAAATGAACTGAAGTATGCAAGTCTTTCACCCAGTCGAGCTATGAAGGATGCAGCCTTTGTTGTTTACCAAATACTGAGAGCATAATACTACTGCGTTAACAGATGATCTGTGAATGACAGTTGATACTGTAACATGCAGGAACCAACGAACCTGTATGAACTCTGAAACCTGTGTTGTTCATTTGTTGGCCACACCCTCTCCTTATAATGAAGTGGTGCTGTAACAGGTTGTTGGGCGAGTCCTAGTTCGACAATAGAGAACAGGTAAGGAGGGCAAGAATAATAATATGTCATTATGGTAGGCATATAGTTGAATATCACATCATAAGCCCCAGAGGGTTGAGGGAATGTAGAGAGTGGCAACAAAGTGCGTGACATTTGAGTGGCGAAAGCAGTAACTGCGAAGTATGCTCGGTTGTAATAGTTACCTCAGTTTGCAGCATATCACACTTTAATACGGACTGGATGTTGGCCAAATGCAATTGAATTATATGTGATCCGTTCCTAAGCTCGTGCATGTAATTCCGTCATTTAAGATAGAACACGTCATTGCCGACAAATATGAGATTTCATATTCAAAAAAACTGACAATAACCTCAACAAATGCAGATGTCAAATGTAGAATAGAACTGTACAACTGGCCACTCATTAACTTCCAAAAAATAAACTAACTACGACAATAATATTCAGAAAACAAACACGTAAATTACTACATAAACCAGCATCAAACCGCCATCAAGATGGACTCACCATCGCTGGCCAAGAGAGAAACGATGTAGATCTCCCCTACTCTTCGCCGACAGGAAGGTCACAAAAGAAAAGGCTGAAGTACCTCACTGTTGAGCCGAGACCTATTGTGACTTCAAACAAATATGATGTATTCAATACTGTCATCCCATCTGTTACTCCCACTACCGCCCCCAAGCCTTCCAGCATTGAGAAACCTCCCCCCAATACTCCAGCAACATCTTTCAGATCTCCTACTCATCAACCTTCTCATACCATAACCAATTCTTCCAATCCCCCCTGCAATGCTACTACCCAAGCTGATCCAAATCCCCCACCTACGCAGAAGAAAATCAAAATTCCACCAGTCTATGTTAAGAATGTCAAGGATATCCACGCCTTCACCTCCATCTTAATTGAAAATCAAATCGATTACTCCCTCAAGATCCTGCACGACGGAGTGAGGGTCCAAACCAAAACACCAGAAGATTTTGAGACTCTGAAATTGGTCATCCTCCACCATAAGGGCGAGTTCCACACCCGCCCCCTCTACGACAGGCGCTATAGAAAGCTGTCATCTGAGGTCTCCACGTTACACAAGACCTAGAAGATATCCAAGAGGCTCTAAAGCAACTAGGATTCAACATTACATCTGTGGCCCAACTCACAGCTCTAAGGACAAAGAGGAAATTACCTCTATTTCTGATTACCTACACTGGTGACACTACGGATGAAAATAATATCTACAAAGTAGAAAACCTGCTCCGCACCGATGTCAAAATCGAGCACTACAGAAGCCCTGCTGGACCTGTGCAATGCTATCGTTGCCAGGAGTTTGGTCACCTGTCTGGAGGTTGCCACTGCCACTCCAAATGTGTAATTTGTGGTCAACTACACGCTACTAAGATCTGTCCGAGAAGAGGGGACAAGCAAGCCAAACCCTGTTGTGCTAACTGCGGCCTGGAACACACAGCCAACTACAGAGGCTGTAGTGCCTACCAGCGCCTCATTGAGGCCCAGAACTCCAGATTACCCTCCATCAGGAAGAAACCAGCTGGTCCTCCCCTTGCTCGTCTCAGACCGAATATCACATTTGCCAATGCCACTTCTGGTTCAGAACCTCCCCCTCAGCATACCCCCAATACTCTCTCTCCCTCCGATTTCCCTGCTCTCCCCCTGACCTCGACGGCCCCCTTATCATCAAGGGAACTACCGTCTCATTCTGCTTCCCCATCTTCTTCAGAGTTCTTAGAACTCTTCAAATTACTTACTGAACCATCTCTCAAAGAAATCATATCCTTCATCAAGTCTACTCTTCAAAAAATAGTGGCAGCCCCTACCATTAATGACAAAAAACAGATACTACTTGAAGCTGTATTCCTCTGGTTCAATAATGCTTAACTGTCCTAACAGGAAAACATTTCCCAGGGAATTGAGAGTCCTATTCTGGAATGCCGAAAGTATAAAGCGCCAGCATACTGAGCTCTGTGTAATCCTAAATCAACTCCATGTAGATATAGCCCTCATCGGTGAAACCTGGCTCAAACCCCATATCCCTTTCCGTATACCTAAATTCACAATTTACCGTGATGATCGTCCCACCGCATTAAAAGGTGGCACTGCTGTCCTCATTCGACAATCTCTATCCCATCAAAGAATTCCCACCCCTCCGGATCTCACTTCCCTTGAAGCTACCACTATTAAAGTTGATACACAGAAAGGACCTCTCAATCTCTCTGCTTGTTATATTTCCCCCTCAGCCAGGTTCGACTCAGCTGATTTGGACAAACTCATTCAGGGTAGCTCCCAATGCATACTGGCAGGAGATTTTAATGCCAAGAAACCCAGATGGAATAGCCGAACCACCAATCCCAGAGGCAATCTCCTCTCTAATTACTGTGATAGGAATCTCCTCCTTACTCATGGTCCAGACAAACCAACTTTTTACTCTCACAACTCTAACGTGGGACCTGACACACTGGACATTGCCATCTCTTACAGAATCAGACACCACATTCAACTTAATACCATAGATGTCCTCGATTCCGACCATCTCCCGGTTCTCATGACACTCTCCTTTACTCCCTCTATCTCCCCATTACTCATTCCAATTTACAGCCGTAAAATTAATTGGACTCAATTTAGAGAATACATAGACACCCACATAAACGGCAATCCCAGTGTGAAAGGCCCTGCTGATATTGATGCCCTAGTAACCGAAATAACTAACACCATTATTTCGGCCGCTGAAACTTCCACCGTGGGACCAGCAGTGGTTCAGTCCAGAAAGGACACACTGCCGGTAGCAATTCTGGACCAAATCAAAATTAAAAACAGTACCCGTAAACCACTCGTGATCCGTACTTCAAAGCCAAATGGCACAGGCAAAGAAGAAACCTTAATATTCTCATTAAACACCACAGGATAAACTCCTGGATATCCAGATTAGCTGAGTTCAACGTGGCTGACAACTCCCTTCACAGGATGGCTCGCAAATTCACTAGAAAACGAACTGGCATACCCCCCTTACATGGTTTACGAGGATTGGCCTACACCGATCTCGATAAAGCAAATGCACTTGCTGATACACTTGAAAATACCTGTATCCCAAACGACGATCCCTCTGATGATGACTTCATCGACCTAGTCGAGGATGAGGTTGAAGTCATTGGAGACACCAACCTTCCCCCAACTTCAAATTTGTCTCACCCCGTGAACTATATACAACTATTTTCAAACTCAAAAACAGGAAAACTCCTGGACTCGATAATATTTCGGCATCTTTCCTGAAAAATTTACCCAAAAGAGCTCTCACATTCATTACCAAATTATTCAATGCCATATTCCGATATGGTTACTTCCCATCCCCATGGAAAACCGCCAAGGTCATTATGATTCCCAAACCACTTACAAATACCACCTTTCCTCAAAATTATAGGCCAATCTCTCTTCTATCTATACTATCCAAACTATTCGAAATACTTCTACTCAACAGCCTAAACATCATTATTGAAGAAAATCACTTAATTAACGATGAACAATTTGGGTTCCGAAGTAAGCACTCCACAGTTCACCAACTCATGAGACTTACGGAGGAAATCACCAAAAATTTTAACGATAGAAGGCACACGGGAGTCTGTTTTCTAGACATATCGCGTGAGTTTGATAAGGTATGGCATGAAGGTCTCATATTTAAACTCAATACCCTTGGCTTACCCTCTGTCATGATCCAATTATTTAAAAGCTACCTTACAGATAGGAAATTCCAAGTCGAGGTTAACAAAACCTTATCGAGCCCACGCCCTACCTATTCTGGCTGGTGTCCCCCAGGGCGGAGTTCTCTCCCCAATTCTTTTCATTTTGTACATGACCGACATACCTAAGCCAACACACGCGAAGGTCTACATGTATGCTGACGATACGGCTATCTCCTCTGTCTCTTGGCAACCACCTAGAGCACAAAATTACATCCAAGACGCCCTCTCCACCCTCGAACCATGGTTTCGGAAGTGGAGAATCAATATTAATGTAAATAAATGTAATGCAACGTTCTTTTCCAAACGCTCTATGACTAACCCACTCCCACTGGTCTTTTTCGGCGAAGTGATTCGGTGGAGAAATTCATCTAAATACCTAGGTGTAATCCTAGACAGAGGACTCACTTTTAAAGGTCACACCAGCTCGATTTCGGTCCAAGCGAACAAACGCTTATCCCAAATTATTCCACTTATGAAAGCCGATCAAGGCCTAAATCTAGAAAACAGGCTCACGCTGTACAAGACATCTATCCGACCTATACTGGAGTATGCCAGTCCGATCTGGGGAATGGCAGCCAAAACCCACCTGGATAAGGTGCAGCGCGTCCAAAATCGGGCGCTGCGTCTCATCTCTGGTGCACTATGGTTCGAACGGAATCATGACATCCACCAATCCCTTAGGATTGACGAGATTAGAACCAGAATCAAGAAGACGTCCCGGAAATTCTATTCCGGGCTAATCAACAGGCCCAACCGACTCATCTCATCGCTGGACAATTATGATACCGTAGGCTGCCGTTATAAGCGTCCTAAGGCAATCTTAGATTAGTCGCCCCCAAAAGGGCGCAGGTCATATCCTGACCAGTTCTTATTCCGTTTTTTTAGTAGGTCCTCCCTACCCATCATCAATGCAGCTTCAGCTAAATTGTTACGAGATAGCACCCAAGACCTCACTTAGGTCGGAGGGCTAAAATCCTTAACGGAACCCACTGGATTCCGTCTGAGATTGGGGCATGGCAACAAACCATTTTCGAGCAGCGTTAGTCATCTTTTTCTCACCAGTGGCGCTAAACATCAGACTTCAACTCTCGCATCGAGTATCAGTGGGAAAGATATAGTCAGTGTGTATCCAGCAGTGGGTAAGTCCTGGGCCCACTTTTATTTTTTATTAGTAGGGCGGCGGTTTACAAGCCCAAAAATACCCAAAATAGGCAGGCAAATATGCACTTCAAATCGAAAAACAGGCACTCAAATGGCAGAAAGCACTAAAAATCAGCCCGAATATACCATCTCCTTAGTATTTAAAATTACTCAGCATTTGTTAATCGTGCCACTTCGTTCTCAGTTACGGTTTTATACCAAGGGACAAGTGGTCTCCAATATTAGGAAAAGGTAAATGTAATAATACAACTGAAGACACTGTAAAGGAACCTTTGTCAGCACATGCTGACTTTGTTTCGGCTAATCTATGTGGGTATGTATGTTTGTCTCATATGGACTCAAGAAGCACGGATCGATTTCGCTGAACATTCAAAATTTGTTCTTATTACTTCTGAGATGTTTTAGGAAGTGGTTCGAACGAAATCCGATTGGTAGTTTTTTATGGTGGGTAATTTTAAGTAATTTAACTGCAAAGCCGCACCAAGATTGGATCGATTTGATGGACATGTTGTCGCTAAGCGACCACAACTTACGGTGTATAGTCCGGTAAGAAGTGCTGTATATAGGAGGATGGGAATACGCCGCCATGTTTATGAAGTACGTTTCTTGATAGGAGGCCATGCAACTACAGCAGGCGACTCATTTCCTGTTATTGTAAACAGCATTAATATAATGTACCCTGCTTATACTATTTTACAGGGTCTCTTTCAGTTCTGGGCGAGTGTCCCGCGTTCTACACGGAAGGACACGGCCGGGTATCTAATTTGCCGAGAGATATATTGCTTGATGTCGGGCTAATGTGATCTAATGCGTTAACGATTAAGCCGTAAGTCTCCTGTCTTCAACGCAATAGTTTGGTTTACCATCTATGGTATTGAAAGTGTGTTCAGTGCATTAGCTTTCAAATAGCATAGTTTCTGTATGAATTTAGGAGCGTTTAATGAGTGACTTATACAGTAGAACAGCGTGTATTCATCGTGTTATGGTACGTGAAGCATTATTCTGTTAGCGCCGCTTTCGATTCAATTGCAAGTTTCCTGGCATTCTCCCTCCCCATAGGAATACGATACCTAATTTAGTGAAAAACATGCAGCAGACGAACTGTTTTAACAGGGGAAAAGCTTGATGAAATAGGAGCTCTCTTAGGAAGAACTCCAACAAAATCCCTGTCGCGTCTCGCCGTACAATCTAATGTATGATAGTTTCACTATGGTTCGGTACTGTAACTGGTTTTAGAAATAAAGTTGTGGTGGGGTCCGCTGTCTTTAATGTCATTTATTTCGCCAAACTTTTATATATTTGTCCGTTTTAGGTCAGCTCAAGATTTTATCAGTAGTTACAAGCTTTCGTGTTTCTCTGTGTTTTCCACCATCACGTGTAAACGGCTGAATAGATCTCGACCAAACTTCATGTTTAGAGTTTACTTATCCAGGATCAGTTTTCCATATGCTTATCATTTAAAAATCACTGAACAGACTTGGGGTCTACAAGAAGACCAGAAGAGTATTTTTCAATTTTCACTTATACTATTGATTATATCTCGAACAAACTTTGTATTTAGAGTCTACTTACTCAGGAACAGGTTTTGTTATGCACATCATTTGAAAATTACTGGATCAACTGGGGTTTTATAGGAAGAACAGAAGTGGATTTTTTTCAAATTTTCTCTTTCACTGATTATTACATCTCGGCCAAACTTCATATTTAGAGACTACTCATCCAGGAACCGTTTTTGAATAAATATCATTTAAAAATATCTCAGTAGAATGGGGACTAATAGGGGTAACCAGGAGTGTATTTTCAATTTTCTCTTGCACTATTGATTATATGTAAAATCTGTAGACTGTATATGAAACGCCCCTTCATTTAAAATCATTTTTGTCATGTGCATAGTTTAGTTTACTCTTCAAATTACGAAGAAAATTACTATTTTCTGTGGGCTTCATTTTCTTCAGCAAGTGACGATCACTCTCGAAGACACAGTTATTTGAAGGATCCATAACAAGAAAATTGGAAGGTTCATAATACTTCGCTCGGCTTGAAAATTAATACCACCTAATGTAACTGAACACCGAGGAAACATGAGGTGGAACTTTTCCCTATGGTGTCTCTCTGTCTATTCCTAAAAGTAGAATACAGCTGGATTTATCTCAACCAACCTACGTATAGGAATATTATTCTCAAATATTTATGTAAACAGGGCTATCAAAAGGACTGTGTATAACAAACGTTAAAGAATATCTTATTTCCGTTCCTTTATGCCATGTACTTATTTATCGTACGACGGGTAATAAGCGTATGATTACGAAAAGTTGGATGTTTAGTCCAAGTTCCGTGCGACAAGACATGCATGTCACTTTAAGGCGGGTAATGGAGAAAACTAAATAGCCATTTCAATCTTTTTGATAGGGCAGATATAGGAAGGGGAGTTAGGGATTGGAATAACTTACCAAGGGAGATGTTCAATAAATTTCCAATTTCTTTGCAATCAATTAAGGAAAGGCTAGAAAAACAACAGATAGGGAATCTGCCACCTGGGCGACTGACCTAAATGCAGATCAGTAGTGATTGAAAAAACGGTATCATCAGCTTCAGAGATACAGTATACAACCTAAGAGCCATGGAGATTTTCGCACAACTTCGGGCCAGAAACTCTACCGTGTAATAAATTCGGAATCGTCTTCAGAATCTTTCTCGACTTTGTTTGGCTTCATCTTGTTTAATGTTACGTTATTGCCACGCGCCTTCGTAGCGAAATATAATTTTGACATGCCATATTAAACTTGTGAAGAGAGCCATGTTACTTCTCATGAATTGCACAAGGTAAGGTATAATCCACTGCAAATTCTGGGTACATATGCTAGTATATTTTTAAAATGAGAAAATGAGCTATCCAGTTCACATGAGGTCAGGAGACAGTATATCTGAGCAGCTGGCTCTGCTGGGGTGGAACCTGGTGGTGGTGATACGTCTTTGCCTTCTTCAACAGCAACAATGGCCAAAGCATCTTTACGGTCGGGATTTCTCTGAAACTTGGCACTGATCTCATCTTCATAAAACATCACACACTGATGAGAGTGTTATTCCTGTTCAATGTGTGGTTGAGGAATCAAATCTAAAGAACCTTATAGTGACTGAGGTGCTAAATTGGACCGATCAAGTGACAGATACATGTTTAAACATTCAGAAATCGAATTTTCCACCCAAATTCTGATCTTCTGTATTTACAAAACACGTTGAAACACAACTGTTACAATAACTAATCTGACAAGTTCTAGACCACTGGCACCGGTCGAGTTGGCCGTGCGGTTAGGGGCGCGCAGCTGTGAGCTCGTATCCGGGAGATAGTGGGTTTGAATCCCACTGTCGGCAGTCCTGAAGATGCTTTTCCGTGGTTTCCGATTTTCACACCAGGCAAATGCTGGGGCTGTACCTCAATTAAGGCCACGGCCGCTTTTTTTCCCATTCCTAGGCTGTTCCTCTCCCATCGTCGCCATAAGATTTATCTGTGTCGGTGTGACGTAAAGCAGATCGCAAAAAAAGACCACTGGGACCCTGTGTAAACAGGCATAGCTGTAGAAAATAATAAGACGCTTGAACGGAGCTATTACCTGTCATGGCATGGGGTGCATGAGCGTTACACACTCCACGTTTTGTATGGAGTACTAAATGCTTGTGTACTGAATTACCTCTGCTCGTGTCATAAGCATGATACGCGGAGTGGTTCCACTCTAAATTTCTGTGTCGCTCATTCCAGGACTTACAACCATTCTTTCATAGTTCCTACCATATTAGAGAATTGCGTTCTCGTAAGCTTGATGTTAGTCACCGAAATCAGATTTTGAGTGCTTCCAGCTGACTGGTATGTTAAGTGAAGTGTGAATGAGTCGATATTGTTTATTTTAGAAATTGCTTTCAATGGCCAAATCTTGCGACATATTACCTTTCCAAACAAACTCTTGGGAAATAATGAGGGAGAAAGGCCGAGGACGACCGTGGAAAGGGAATCTTCAAGAAATGGCGCTGAAAAAGTTAGTTATAATGGCGGCGGGTCGACATGTAGTGTTCCAAGTGCTCCGTATTTTGTTGTTGTTTATAGTGGATAAACGTGTCACGTGTGGAAATAACAAAGTGATCTTTAATGGTGAGGTGATCAGTGAGTGTCCTAGCGGTTCAATCCTCCAAGAGAACTTGCTAATTGTGAAAAATTGTAAAATATCGTGGTTAACAAGGTGCGCCAGTGAAAATGTGTACGTGACCGCTGGTACTGGCAGTGCGCTTCAAGCGAGGCGCAGGGTTTCTAGACCACCCTCTTCAACCTTTCACCTCATTCTCCTGGCCATAGCTGCGTGTGGAGATGTAGAAACAAATCCAGGACCTCCGAACAGAAATGTGAGTAACATAGAATGTCATATTTGCTGTTCTAAGGGCCGCATCAATCAGCTGTACGTGAAGTGTGTGTCGTGTGAAATGTCCACGCATAGGACCTGCGCGAAAATCTCTCCATCTGATTACCATAAAATTAAACGTGGCTTTTCGTCTGGGCAGTGCTGGAAGTGTTGTCTCCCGGTACCATCGGACTCGTTCTTCGAAGTGCCAAATGAAGGAAATTATGTAAATAACTCTGTAAATAGTAATGACTCAGGTACAGGGCTCCCGAAACATCACCATTCTCTCATTTAATGCCCGTAGTATAATGGGTTATAGGAGACAGCAGGAGATAAGAACATCACTGGCAAGTATCGAACCATCAATCGTAAGTGTCTGTGAAACGTGGTTGAGCAGTGCTACTTATGACGGTGAAGTATTTCCACAACCATACTTGGTCTTCAGGAAGGATAGAACCTGGACGTCTGGAGGGGGTGTTCTCCTGGAACTACAACCAATCCGACTAGGATACTTGGAGACTGACAGTGAAGCTCTATGGCTGCAGGTGAGATGTAGGGGCAACAAATTCTTGATATGTAGCATATATCGGGCCCCGAAATCCAAACCCTGTATAAATGAAGAATGACTGGAATCTCTAAGACGAATGCAACTCATTCAGCACAAGTACATTGCCGTGTACCTCACAGGCGACTTTAACCTGGACATAATATGGACCCGTGATTCCACTCCCATCCCTGGAAATCCATTGGCAGACACATTCCTAACCGCATTCTACGACCTCTTCCTAGAACAGCTTGTTTTAGGAGCTACACGTATCACCAAAACATCCCGTTCTATATTAGATCTATTTCTCACCAATCATCCCTCCTCAGTATCTCGAGTTGAAGTCATACCCGGCTTCAGTGATCACCACGCCATTCAAGCGGCTCTAGCTACTCTAGATTGCAGAAAACCTGTCAAACACAAATCCAGGCCTCAATATAGCTTCAGGAAAGCTGACTGGAAATCCATCTCTACCTTACTACTGAATCACCTACCCACTCCAACCTCCTTATCAACCTGTGACGTAGACTCTTTGTGGCTCGCCTGGAAAAATACATTTTTCTGGTGCGTTGACCAAACTGTACCGAAATGCACTTTTAAAAGAGAGAAGAAAGCCCCGTGGATTAAGAAAGAACTTTTGAAGTTAATAAGGAAACGGAACAATCTATACAAAATGTGGAAACAGTGCGAAACGGAACAAGCGTGGGAAAAGTACAAATCAGCACGCAAAGACACTAAGAATAGAATCAAGGAGGCTTACGATCAGTATATTCACAAGGCTTGCTCAGATACCAAAGAGCTGTGGAAGCTACTAAAAAGGAACTGTGGCAGCGCTGCACCAAGCTCCTTTCAAGCTAACAGGAAATCCATCTCCACGCCCGCAGACACTGCCTCAGCCTTCAGTGACAAATTTAAAGAGAATTTCTCCCAGGAACAATCAGCTGGGGACATGTATATAACCAACACACCCGTACCACCCCTCCCTCTCACCAGCCTCTACTTCTCGGAACTTAAGGTACCCCATGCGGCGAGCGGCCCTGATGAAATACCCAGCCGTATACTCCGTGACTGCGCTGAGTCACTGGCACCATCTCTCTGCGAACTATTCAACCTGTCGCTTCACTGTGGATCACTGCCTCAAGACTGGAAGTGTGCTGATGTAGTTCCGATTTTCAAGAAAGGGGACAAAGCACTATCGGCCAGTGTCTCTCACATCCCACGTATGTAAATGTATGGAACGACTGGTAGCCTCTAATATACGGGAATACTTCCGGGAAGGTAATCTGCTAAGTGAAAGCCAGCACGGTTTTCTTCCAGGAAGATCCTGTAATACTTTATTAACAAAGGTTATTGATGAGTGGCAGTTCTCTCTGGAGAAATCTAAAATTGTTCAGGTTGACTGCGTGGCTTTGGACTGGGCTAAAGCTTTTGATCAAATCCCTCATGAACGACTTTTGTTAAAATTAAGACAGATGAATCTTAGGGGAAGTGTACTGGCATGGTTGCGGTCATTTCTCGAGGGTCGACCACAACGTGTTGTGTTTGATGGAGTTCGATAATCGACCTTTAAAGTAACCTCAGGAGTATGTCAAGGCACCGTCCACGGACCTTTATTATTTAATGCACTTGTCTCTGATTTACCTAAATGTGTGACCTCAACCATAGCTCAGTACGCTAATGACACTGTAATGTACAGGGATATACAATGTGCAAATGATTGTCTGAAGTTACAGTCGGACTTGGACACTATAGCGGTGTGGTGTTACGTCAACGGTCTCAGCATTAATGCTGGCAAATGTAAATGCATTAGATTAAGTAGGTCTCGACACCCACTAGAATGTATATATACCATTAATAATGTACATATTGAGCGAGTTAAAACTATGCATTTGTTAGGAATAACCATCTCTGAACAATTAAAATGAAACGCACAAGCAGAGGAAGTGAGATGCAAAGCTGCCAGGGTGCTCGGTTTTATGCACAGAAGCCTCCGTGGGTGCAAGTCGAATGCTATACGGACGGCTTACCTGACACTAGTGAGACCTATACTAACGTATGGTCTGCCTGCTTGGCACCCTACCACTGCAGCTAACCTTCACAAACTAGAAGGAATCCAACGTCGTGCTGAACGACTAATTAACAAGAAGAGCTACCTGCCTGCCCTCCCGTCAATCGCCTCCTTGTGTAAACAAAGCGACATCGCCTTCTTACACAAGTCCCTCCAGGGGCCATTCACCTTTCACCATTTCCTCGACTCTCCTTGTCATACAGCTCCGTCCGTAGAGGCAAATGGGTGTGTCTTATACCCCCCTTTGCGCGAACTGAGTCCTACAAACTAGGTTTCTTTGCTCGTTCAGCACGGCTTTGGAACGATCTACCCGCTAACAATGTAGAATTGTAAATATAGTTCAATGTTATGTTAAGAAGCACATACGGTGAGAATGCATGTGAATATATGGAAGAATGAACGAGGGAGTGAAAGGTTGTATAAGTGAGAAATATGTATATATTAGGCTATACTTTGTTACTTTACCTGTAAATAGTGTATATGACTGTTTTACTTTAGAATTTACGTAATTATTTCAAAGGTCAGGGGGTACTACGTGTAGGGGGCTTGTCCTTTTCCCCTGACCTTCCATAGATACTGTAAAGGTTTATGGTAAATAAATAAATAATGGATGAATGAATATTTAGTATGGTTCCCTCTATGAAGTGGTAGGTGGAGCTGAGTACATGGAAGATTGATTGCTTAGAAAAGGAACTGCCTTTCGAAATCGATAATTGTATACTTCGATTACTGAAAACAGAATCCCCTGAATGCTGCAAATTTCGAAATAACGGATTGTAATTCCAGATGAACAAGGCCACAACTTCCCGAAGTGATTGAATTGGCAATGATCCATGTACTCAAAAAACGTTTTTCTGCAAGCTTGATAGCAGGGCAGATTGTCAAGTTTGCGTTCTTGTGGAAATGTACTGAAATATTTTAAATTTTTTCTGTATTATTGGATGAATTATTCAAATATATATAGTCATTCTGAGTATAGTGAGTTATGTTTTAGCTATCTTCCTGATTGCTATTATTATTACTATGATACTTTCAATTCCTTCATGTTTTGTTGCTATTAGATAAATATTTTCCTTATACATTTAAATTCTAGTTCTTTGATTAAGTCTAAGAATGGATTTTGAGCTCTTATTTCGCCACCAACTACCTATACTAGTACATATATTTGGCTTTTATGTGAGTCGTGCTTTCTCGGTCTTGGAAAATATATTTTCTAATACAGGGCGAAGATGTCTACAGGAGCGCTGCCGTTCCCATGTTCAATTTGTACGAAGGCCTTTAAAACTGCAGCTCATCTTAGAAGTCACCGCTTTGCTCATAGTGAAAAGCGTCCACACAAATGTTCAAACTGTGATAAGTGTTTTAAAACGATTGGCCATCTGAGGAAGCACCTACTTGTTCATAGTGATGACAGACCGTTCGAATGTTCTACGTGTGCGGGTACTTTCAAATCCGCGGCTATTCTTCAGGAACATATGGCTATTCATACATACGATCGATCGTTCGTTTGTTCAGTTTGTGGTAATAGTTTTAAATGTAAGGCACATCTTAGAACTCACAGCGTGAGACATAGTGACAATGCACTCTCTTATTGCTCAATTTGTGGGATATACTTTAATAGTGCGAAATACATGAAAGAACATAATCGAAGGAGACATGGTAATCATCGACCTTTCTCCTGTTTTGCTTGTCATAAAGCGTTTACAACTGCTGCTGACCTGAGAAGACACTCCATTGCACACAGTGACGATCGACCGTTTGCGTGTTCTGTATGCCCAAAGACATTCAAAACTAAGGATCAAATGAGAACGCACAGTGTTAGACATAGTAATGTTTCATCTTATAAATGTTCTACTTGCGGAAGAAGTTTTAAGACTGCAAGTAACCTTAGAGATCACAGTTATGCTCATAGTGAACTCAGGCCTTTCTCCTGTATAATTTGTAGAAAGGCTTTTAAAAAATCCGTAGATCTGAGACGACACAATATTACGCATAATAAAAACGGCGCATTATTGTGCTGAACTTGTGGAAGGTCTTTTAAATATACGTGCGAACATACCCACGGTATTGTACTCGGTCATGTATGTATGGTGGGTCTTAAGCACGATGGCTGATTTGATCCTCACAGCTCCACCAAAAGCTGTAATACGTTGCCTAGGTGTCGCTGAGGAGGCATAGCAGGGAAATTAATAGTGTGGCAGTTTCTCGTTGCTTTCCTCCATGGGTCAGAAGTTACTGTTACATATCAGTCAGCCACGCCAACTGAAATGCATGCACCAACCGAACGTATGAGCGATATCTTCACACCATTCATGACGAACTGGTTGCATAGGTAACGGCACTACTAGCGTCGCTCATACCCCAGTCACTTTCATATTATGAAAGCCAATCATGAGACTGAGACAGGTCAACGAAAGAAACACGTTTATTCTTGCCAATACGAGATACATAATGCACTGTAAACACTACATCTCGCCACCAAAGACATCACATTTTCGTAGCTTGACGAATATAATACATAGTGAGATCACTCACCGAATTCAAGCGCACTCCTGCAGAGCGGCCATAGTAGAGCCAATCACCAACGTCACAAGGTCAATTTTATTGGTGGAAGTTACAATGACGCAAATAACCAAATACAACACCCGATTCTTTGTACTTATATGAATAATATTGTCAGAGAGTTGTAAGTAGTATTTTAAGTCCCCACCAAGAAAGATATTCGGACTTTAATAAGAGGACGTGCGTCATAAATTGGAACATTGCGAAAAGCGAAAGCAATCTTGTCCTGCATATACTTTTAAAAATAGACTTTTTAACAGAGCACATACAACAAATATTCTGTGTTCTTAATTTGCCACTGTAGGAAATTAATCCTAACTTTGATTGATGAAAGGGACATTTAGCTCTCATTAAATTGCGAGTTGCATTCTTTAGTCACCTTTTGAAAGAAACCATTGGCTATTGGGCATCGGTAAGAGAACTAGACTGGGCGTGAATTTGACTAAAACTAGGGTGACCTTCTACCTTACCGCTGCTTCACTCACATCCTGATTATTGTTCCTTGGCCTCTTGATAGAGAAACTTCCGTCGAGGACCTTTGTTCCACCTGGGATTAAATAAATAGGTCGGAAGTAAGTCACCCTCTTGATACTATCTTCATTCCTTTTCCTATTGGGTACCTTTCGCGATTTTACAATCCGTGGATAGGTATTTCGGTAAATTCAGAAAATTTGAGACTCAGTCCACCTTAAATCTGTCAAAAAATGCAGATGTCATATTCTGATATTGACTGACAATTGCTCATCCTTCCGCGAAAATAACTCTTGTCCACTTCGCAAAAAAGATTAATTCCTATTGGCAGTATAAATAATTGTCTACCATCAGTCTTCCCTTCGTAACGTGATTTACAACCAGGATCGATACTGTACCACATTTTCTCGAAATAATATAAACATTCTTTATTGCACACACAAAGCATTGCACAGATATGAAAACAAACAGATTCCCATGATAGGCATTAAAATTGTTACCATGACTTCACGCACGCTCTTACCTTCGTCGAGTGTTTGGCACACTTGTTGCAGCTGGTTCATTGCGACTGTAGAGCTATACTCGGACGGCCACCAACAACAATGTTAGGAGAGCGGAGTGATCGCACGAGGTATTCTATTCGTCATCGTCATAGTAGGGTTGCCGTCTTTTTCTATCTGCAGAATGACTTAAACCTAGATGTGCATTTTCCATGCCCATGGATGGAATGATATTAGGAGTTCGAATGATGTATAGAGGAGAGTTTGCACATAAAGTAAGCCTTTCTTTTGTTCGATTTGTGGATATAGATTCATCAGCTGTTAAGTATTGTAAGCTCAAAGTGCATAGGTTTCGACACTATAATTCTTCTACTTGAGTGAATGCACCGTCACTTCTGTCTAATATTACTTATTCATGATGACAGCTTGTCTTTATCATCAAACGTGCTAAATATGGCATCGACAATCGGGAATTGCTTTCAGAAGAGATTATAAATACATACTGACTATGTACAAACTGTAGTTGAGCAATGAACTTTACAAATATGTTCTGAGGATATGTTGTAAACCACATGTATTGATTTATTCTGCATAACACCGGTGGGAAGATTTGCTGACAACAGAAGCTTTTGAATGTTGAAAAATTTGGAATAACTAACTTATATTGTCATTCCGGAAGAACAAGAGCACAACTTCCTGAAGTGATTGAATTGACAAAGTTTCATGTACCTTTCTTACTGGAGAAAGGGCACCTGAGCCGAGGCTCTTAATGGTGCAATACAAGAGTTTACAAAATATGTACTGTGCATTAATAGCTCATTCTTAAATACATTATAGTCTAAGAGAAGAGGAATCCCTTATACATATATGATATAATGCCACTATACATTACTTTGTATGCAAGACTTACTACTAATTTTCTTTAGTCCATTTGTATCTGTATTTTGTTTAAATTTTGAAATTGTTACTACCTGTTGTATATATTAGGGGAGAGCATTGTACACCTTCACAGAATAGTACTATAAGGATTGCAACCATACTTACTATTTTTTATAACGACCGTATGGACTCTCGGCTCCTTGAGTGTGTATGAGTGTAGATCAGAATTCATGATATTATAGTTTTGTGTGAGCTTGCTAGCATGTCTGGTTACCCAGGTGTTGCAGGATATTCTCATTATATCATGATTGTATGGCTGTGTGTTTATTTGTTAATATGTGTACTTATTGAATGCAAATGTGAAATAAAATGTAATGGTTATTACTTGTATGTTGCTGTTGTCATTGAATGACAGTAATTTGATACTTAAAATGATGTGCAAGTTAAAATACATTCATATTGTGAACCAGCACATCAGTGCATTGGCCCTCAAGTAACCTAATCATATTTGTCAGTGCAGATCAATTTTTTGCTCATCACATATGTGTTAGGTATCCACATACATATTCAGTCCGATCTCAGTGTTGATGAAATGGCATAATTTTTATATAGTATAAAACATTCTGCGATTAAATTCTCGTGATTTGCTTGTCACCCCTCAGTGACGACATTAATCGTCATCAGAATGTGCAAAGCAAAATAAATGACTGGAGTGAACAACAAAACAAAAAACATAATCACTGCAAACAAAAGTTTTCCTTCTCTCCCCAAGAACAGTCCACGGAGAAATCTAGTGGGACCCACCCTAATAAAATAAGGTAGTAAACAAAAGAATGTCAGGGAGTAATTAACTACTTAAAGGAATCGCCCGTGGTGAATAAAATAAAATATTACTAATAATTATAATTGAAGATCTGAGTGTGATGTAACGTTATTGTCTTTACGTACCACTAACTACTATTACGGTTTTCGGGGACGTCGAGGTGCCGGAATTTAGTCCCGCAGGAGTTCTTTAACGTGGTAGTAAATCTACCGACACGAGGTTGACGTATTTGAGCGCCTTCAAATAGCACCGGACTGAGGCGGGATCAGGTTTGTCTCCTGATACTAAGTCGTAAATGTACCAAGTTTGGTGTAGATCGTTCTAGTAGGTTAGGGACAGATGTAATACATATACGAGTCGTGTGCTGGAATAAACACACATGCATCCGCAATTTCTGTCATTTTGAACACTTTCTTCTCATCTCCATGCAGATGGGGCTAAATAACGATATCCGCAGTGTCATTATTCACCTCAGCGACCCCAAAAGCAATGGACTGTGCATTAATATTGTCGTCTATTATTTTTATATTTCACCGGTCTTTCTGTGTTTTGTATAATTCATCCCCGCCCCATGGCAATTTCTTCTATATGGTAAGTAATGTGTGTACAAAGTCTGGCTAAGAGGTATGCTAGAACATATACAAATATGTCCTTAAACTCGGCCACTTTGGATATTTTCCTTTCACCAATTTTCACCCCCCCCCCCTGGCGTTTGTGACTGAACATTATCTTAAACGGCAACTAGAGTGTCACAGTTCATCTCAGCGACACTGAAACGTATATATTCTGCACTATTTTTGACTATCTGTACATCCCATTCCCTCTTCGCCTCTCCCCACTCCACACCACCCCGAGAAAATGTGCTGAACTTATAAAATATCCGAACTGTTATTATATTCCTCAGCGACCCGGAAAATTATGGATTTGACATTATTTTCGAATGTTTATATATCCATCCCCCTCGCCCTGACCCTAAAGGGGCTGAATTGGAACTTATAAAAATCCGAAGTGAAACTAATTACCTCAGCATCCCCGAAAACTACCGTTTCGACACTATTTTCGATTATTTCGTATATTACTCTTCTCTAGCTCCTGGGGTTGCTAGACATCGATTTAAAAAACTCCGGTGTGTTACTCTTCATCTCAGCGACCGCAAAATTGATAGATTCGCCACTATTTTCGATTATTTTTATATTCCAACCATATCATTCACACTCCTACCCCTAAAGATGGTAATGTGTCCTGCCACCTCACGGTTAGTCTCCTGCCAGTAAGTCATAAGTGTGCCAAATTTGGTTCAAATCACTCCATTATTCCCAAAACTATGGATTCCGTGCTATTATTGACCATTTTTATCCATATTTCACCCCATTCACATAGGATTTCTAGAGGTAAGTAATATTTGCACCAAATTGCTGGAAAATACGCAGATACATGCACAATCGCGGTCACTTTATTCGTTTTATTTTCACACATCTATACGAAAGGGGGCTGCACGTGAACTTATACAAAATCCGGAGTGAAATTCATTATTCAACGTTCCCGAAGACAACCCATTCGACACAATTTTCGACTACTTTTAAATATCACCCCCTTCCCTCGCCCCCGCGCAAAGGGTACTGAAATTGAACTTAACAAAAATCCGCAATGTCACTATTCATCTCAGCAACACCGAAAAGTATGAATTCAACACTATTTTCTATTATGTTTGTACATCACTCTCCCCCTTTACCCCCACCCTATAGGAGACTGAACATGGAATTTAAAGAGTCCGGAGGGTCGCTATTCATCTCAGCGACCACAAAAAGAATGGATTCGACACTAGTTTCGAATATTTTATAATTCACCCCCTCGTCCCACGCCCCAATGTGTAAATGGGGCCCCCACGCAGTTTGTCAAAAGAAATCCGCATTGTCACTATTCACGTCAGCGACCCCATAAATGATGGATTTGATTGATATATCACTCCCCCTCTCCCCCACTCCAAAGGGTTAATCCGGAATGCCACTATTCACCTAAGCGACCAAAAAAGTAGTAGAGATTCAACTCTATTTTCGATTAGTTTTTTCTCATTCACCTCTTCGGCTCCCACCACAGTGGGGACTCAACTTGAACTTATAAAAAATCCGTAGTGTCACTATTCATTTCAGCGACACCGAAATCTATGGATTCTCACTACTTTCGATTATGTTCATATATCACTGTCCCCCAATTACGAAGGAGCTTGACTTGGACTTGAAAAATCCCGCAATGCCATTACTGATCTCAGTGAAGCCGGAAGTTATGGATTCGACACTATTTTCGATTAATTTAATAAATAAACCCATTGACCCGCCACCCCTAAGGGATCTAGAGATGGCTTACCCCACAGTGCTCGTCTCCAGATAACTTATCAGTGTACCACGTTTCGTTAATTTTACTCCAGTGGTTTAGGAGGAGATGTGTCATTTACATACATACACATATACAAACATTCATTTACTATCTAATCCTGCTATGCTCTATTAGAAATGTAAACTCCCATTACTGGTAGTTAAATGCTCATATATCGAAAGGAGTTCCCGTACATGAGAATAACACACGAATATATAAGGTAAGATACTGTACAATAAAATAACTACCTGTATCGGTACACTACAATTTTATTCTCAAGTGCACTTAGGCTTTTCGTAATTGTAGCAGGTTAAGTGAAACAATACAGCTGGAATGAAACGTATCTAACAGGCCCTTGTTATTTTCGGTTTACTTTTTTAATACCTGCGGGCTAAAATAAGAGAGATTTTACCCTCCTAGACACATGACACAGATGATAAGCACGTGTGGTACGCTATCCTGAAACAGTAAGACTGGAGTTAAAACTAAATAACTGGTACGTGATACTTATCACTGACGTGGTATGCCTGGTCCGCCGCAGCGCAGTGCTGGCTCCGACATTGGCTTCAAGTTAGCGCCAGCGCTTACGATACCTCGTACTTTTAAACTCTTGCGACCAGTTTTGCATGTTAAAAACCGTAAGAGATTTCCTTAGGCGCTAATAAGTTCGACATCTCCACTTGGTTTATTGTGCCCAATTATAATTTCATAAATCGTCTCCCGTAATAGCCCAGTTTCGACAAGAGTACTTTTGTCAGACACACATAGCAACATACATTCAAGATAAAATCGTCATATAAAAGTAGGCCTAAACACAAAATTTTTGGAACCGGTAAGCAAATATTACCAACCTGAAATATAATTATTGCAACGTATCAGCACACACGTACACATAAGCAGTCACATTTATTAATTATATATATTCATTAATCTAAATCCACTAAAGAAAAATATCTGAATATATAGAGGTTGCCAAATTATTAGATTAAACCTTGGAAAATAATATATTTAATTGTCTTAGGTACCTTTACAAATGGAAATTAAACATGCGTGTTCCTCAATACTTTGTATGCATCCCTTTCTTTCAAATAAGCATTTCACCCTTTTGGGCATTCTTTCAGTGAGTGTTTGCCAACTGTTTTTGATGTCACATTGTCATGGTGCTAAATCCGTTCCAAAGTATCAATCAACCTAATTTTTGTTTCAACAGTAGTTTTCTTGATTTTCTTCTTCACAATAGCCCATAAATTCTCAATGGTGTTCATGTCCAGGCTATTTCCGAGCCACGGAAGCACAGAAAGTTTTTTTATCACTGAGGAATTGAGTCACTTCCTTGGCTCCATGCCAGGGTGCACCATCATGCATGAATGAATACGCGAGGATTTTCCCCAAACTAATCCCTTACCTGAGGTAAGAGACGCTTCTGAAGGACCTGCTTCATGGTACCCTCCGGTTCCATACACTGGCATCACACTCCAGACCATAACCATTGTTGGGTGTTTTACCGTCTGTTGTGCGCACTGGTGATGAAACTCTCCTTCTGGCCTCCTACGAACGTACTCACACATTTCTTCACTTACTTCGAATATCGATTCATCACTGAATCAAACCTAGAAACACGTTTTCATCTTAGTAATGCATTGCTGGAATTATTACAAGCTATAAAGGTTATTTAATCACAATTTTTACAAGTTTTTGTAAGTTTCCAGTGTACGTTGTTAAACTGATTATAAAAGTAGTTAATTATTGTATAACTATTGTTTTGATGTTACATACGTTCTTCTAGTCGTATGTAGGCCAATCTTGAAAGCCCTTTGCCCCTTCTAATCTCTTTTCTTCCTTCCTGGTGTGATGTTTGCTTTTCTTCCGCTGTTGTACAGTTACAGTTCTCTGCCACTATTCTTCGAATTAATTCTTAGACCATTGCTAGTAGTGTACCGCACCCCTCTCTTGCTAATGATACATGACGGAATACATAAAACACGACGGGAGATTCGAGGGCGTGGATCCCGATCAGGATAAGGCAGATAATGGCCCCGAACTGAAGATGGCCCTCATTAATAATGCATGACAAGGAAGTAACTTAATACATTTTATTAAATTCCAATAAAAATTGAAATGAGGGTTTATTTATATAAACATATCAGAAAGAAATGAAATAAAACGAAGCCACCAATTAAAATTAAATAATAAAGTATTGAAAGGATACATACATTTGTCCTTCAGCTTAATCGTAGCTGGAATCGTAAGTCATCGAAAACGACACACCTCAAACATTGAGCTGAACAATAATTTACGACGTGCTCACCACTTGAATGAATTCTATCACATCACATTGAAATATCATAAAAGGAAAACAATCCTCACGGTTTTGGTCCTTTCTTTCCGCGAAGTAATTTGCTTAATATTTACCGAGCATTAATCAAGGCTGCACCATCATTAGAGCAGCAACAACAACAATGGCCATTGCGAAGACTAAGATCACAAGTCATCACGGAGTAGAGCGAAATAACAGGTATGCGGGTATCGGGATGGAACATCTCCGCACCAAACGGGCGGCCGCATGAACAAGCAAAACATAGACCAAGATAAAATAATAAACCCCACACTCGATGTGAAAACCAAGTTCACAGGGATGAAAGAAAAGTGATGTAAATTAACTGACCGATACGTCATCTTTTAAACCCCTCGCTGACTCTCACACATACACACAAACATTCTGGCATTGTCGATATCGGGTAACAAAGCACATTCCAAACACACGATGAATGACTCACCTGGCAATAAGTAAGCTCCCAGACACGACGTAGTAATATATAATAAACAGGACGATATGAACTCATGGCCCGCGGACGAGCCCCACCAACTCACGCTCGAACCCATCTCCGTGCCGACACCCAGAGCATAGTTACTTTTGGTGGCAAAAAATAACACAAAACGGTGCACATAGTCAGACTTCTCGCAGTGACCCAGTTATCTCATCACCATCACCACAAGCACATCCCTCAAGCACACATCCCATTCTTTTCACGGGGCAAAGACGTATACCAATCAGTCGCGGTTACAAAGCACAAGATAAACATAAAATAAGAACGAAAACACAGCTCACATTACCTGCAGTTAAAGTTGATAAATTAAAAAAGGGAATATGAGAACAGGCAGAGTTTAAACCTCATAAACGCCCAGCGGTAATTAAGAAAAGCTATCCCCGATCAGAGGCGACTCCATCTTTCTTTTTCCTCTGGTCACACCCACAACAAACACATCAAGTCAAGGAGATGAAGTCAAAGAATCGCGGAAAGAAGGACCATCCGTTTTCAAAGCAGGGGTGCTGCCCTCTCTGGTACAGTTTGGGAAATAGCTAAGTGAAGTCAAACAAGAGTTGATTAAAACTCTTAGCAATCACAGGAAAACTTACATGTTATGAACACGGTAAAGGAGCATGTTTCAGTAGCTGAGCGATGTGACTGGTAAACCTCGTCGTTTTCTTCCATTTTCTTAATTCGACTAACAATTTTCTGCGAATTATTAAGTCTTCTTGCTATCCCCTGTTGTGTGTATTTTCCTTCAGCAAGCATTGTACTTGCCATCGTAATTTTCCTTGGCTACGTATCATTTTTCCTCCCCACAACCTTAAAATTATCTTGATGCGTCGATGTTATGCGCTGCCTTCTAATCATGTCGCAAATACAGGTTTAATATAAGTTTAAATATGTCGGCATAAAGCACCAGAGCTCTGCTCATGGAATTTAGTGAAAATAGTAACTAAACAAACAATAAATTATTTGTTAATTTGAAACAAACAATCACATGTGCACAGACCTACAACCTGTGTCTGAAAAGTTCGGTGAATGGTCTCATGAAATAAAGACAACGTAAGTTACACACAAAACTCCCTTACTGGCCTTCAAAGTAATCTCCCTTAGCTACAACACATTTTTGACATCGACTGTAAAGCTGCTGGAAGATGGCAGAAAACGCTTCTTTGGAATCTCCTAGAGAACCCAGGTCACGCGTTTTTGCTTACCAGCTACACTGTCGAACCGGTGGCCTTTCAAGGCTAAGTTAAGACGGGAGAACAAAAAATCTGCCGGCGCCAAATCCGGAGAATACGAAGGGTGTGGAATAACAGTCACCTGACGTTCAGCCAGGAACTGGGTTACGTGGATCGCGGTGTGCGTACGAGCATTGTCGTGGAGGAGCTTCCACTGTCCACTCCGGTACAGTTCATGCCGAACCCGTCTGATGTGTTGCAGTAGCCACTTCAAAACTCCCTCGTAGAATTCCGCGTTGACAGGTACCACTGGGGTAAAAATTCATCATGAAATGATACCATTGCTGTCGAAAAAGGCGATCAGTATTGTCTTAATCTTGGACTTGGTGCGCCGACTTTCCTCGGGAGGCGGAGAAGACACTGAACACCATGCCATTGACTGTCTACTGGTCTCCGAATCATACTGATAGCACCACGACTCGTCTCCTGTAATGATGGTTTTCAGCACCTCAAGATTTTGGTCACAAACGTCAATGAAATCTCCCGACGTTTCCATCGGAGTTTGCTTCTGCTCGTCTGTCAGGTTGTGCGGTACACACCGGACACAAATCTTCCACTTTTCAAACGTTCGTGAACAATGGTCCTTACACTGTCCTTACTTACACCCACTTCATCTGCTATCATTCGTAAGGACAGTCGCCGATCATACGCAAGCATCTGGCGCACTGGGGATGTGTCTGTGGTTGGTCAACCCGAAAGCGTTTAAACCAGTCAGAAACGCACTTTTTTAATCACTGCTTGAGCGTAGTACACGTGCACTAACATCGTGTGTCTTGCCTAGGTGGAAGCAAAACTTCATGTTAAGGCGTTGCTCCATTGTGCAATGACACGAGTCCTCACACTGACTCCGTGCGATGTGCTGCAGCGTTTAACTGTGTTGAGTTGACCGATAGGGGGCAATGCGTATGCGCGAGCGCATCGCCCGAACTAGGAGACCATTCACTGAACTTTATACAGTCCTTGAGACAGCAGACAATCAATTGTAACCGTGTTGCCAAACTATGCGACAGAAAATCTTTAAAACATTACCCAAATTGCCCTATATCATTGTAATATCCCCAGTGTCTGTTCCCACAGAAACACAAACAAATGTGTACTCAGCAAAACGGAATAACGAATTTTCAGACCTTTAGTTTAATAATTTGGCCACCTCTGTAGTTCAATAATTCACAAACAGCAGTATGAATGCATACAGTTCTCAACAAATCAGAGAACTGATATGATGATGAAGAAGATGATGATGATGATGATGATGATGATGATGATGACGCTAATGATGATATCAAGAGATTTTAATTAATAGTAAATGAATTTGAACAGGTATCACCCTCTCGTGGCCTGAAATCAAGTTATCAAATCTGTAGGGCAATTTTGTTCTTGAGGGAACTGGCTCCTAAGTACACTGACTGACAGAGCAAATGCAACACCAAGGAGGAGTGGTTCGAAAGGGATGAAAGTTGGGGAAAAAACAGAGACGGCACGGACGAATAATTGATGTTTATTTCAAACCGATATGCAGGTTACACAAGCGCACGGCATCGACTCAGTAGGATGTAGGACCACCGCGAGCGGCGATGCACGCAGAAACACGTCGAGGTACAGAGTCAATAAGAGTGCGGATGGTGTCCTGAGGGATGGTTCTCCATTCTCTGTCAACCATTTGCCACAGTTGGTCGTCCGTACGAGGCTGGGGCAGAGTTTACAAACGGCGTCCAATGAGATCCCACACGTGTTCGATTGGTGAGAGATCCGGAGAGTACGCTGGCCACGGAAGCATCTGTACACCTCGTAGAGCCTGTTGGGAGATGCGAGCAGTGTGTGGGCGGGCATTATCCTGCTGAAACAGAGTATTGGGCAGCCCCTGAAGGTACGGGAGTGGCACCGGCCGCAGCACATGCTGCACGTAGCGGTGGGCATTTAACGTGCCTTGAATACGCACTAGAGGTGACGTGGAATCATACGCAATAGCGCCCCAAACCATGATGCCGCGTTGTCTAGCGGTAGGGCGCTCCACAGTTACTGCCGGATTTGACCTTTCTCCACGCCGACGCCACACTCGTCTGCGGTGACTATCACTGACAGAACAGAAGCATGACTCATCGGAGAACACGACGTTCCGCCATTCCCTCATCCAAGTCGCTCTAGCCCGGCACCATGCCAGGCGTGCACGTCTATGCTGTGGAGTCAATGGTAGTCTTCTGAGCGGACGCCGGGAGTGCAGGCCTCCTTCAACCAATCGACGGGAAATTGTTCTGGTCGATATTGGAACAGCCAGGGTGTCTTGCACATGCTGAAGAATGGCGGTTGACGTGGCGTGCGGGGCTGCCACCGCTTGGCGGCGGATGCGCCGATCCTCGCGTGCTGACGTCACTCGGGCTGCGCCTGGACCCCTCGCACGTGCCACATGTCCCTGCGCCAACCATCTTCGCCACAGGCGCTGCACCGTGGACACATCCCTATGGGTATCGGCTGCGATTTGACGAAGCGACCAACCTGCCCTTCTCAGCCCGATCACCATACCCCTCGTAAAGTCGTCTGTCTGCTGGAAATGCCTCCGTTGAGGGCGGCCTGGCATTCTTAGCTATACACGTGTCCTGTGGCACACGACAACACGTTCTACAATGACTGTCGGCTGAGAAATCACGGTACGAAGTGGGCCATTCGCCAACGCTGTGTCCCATTTATCGTTCGCTACGTGCGCAGCACAGCGGCGCATTTCACATCATGAGCATACCTCAGCGACGTCAGTCAACCCTGCAATTGGCATAAAGTTCTGACCACTCCTTCTTGGTGTTGCATTTGCTCTGTCAGTCAGTGTATAAGTGCTGATGGAATTCACTTGATAAATAAGAACAACACAGTCATTCCATTTCATGAAGCAAAAAAATACTGTTAAAATAAGGATGATGTTAAAGGATGTAAAGAATTATAGGAAACTGGATGCAAATCAACTGGATACGAATAAAATACCACATCACAAGGTTATGTAGGCCAACCTTATATTAATAAACTCACCATCATGTCAACTTATGAGATAATAACATGTGTAAGAAAAGCTGTGGGATCTTATTCTTTCTTTTACCTTTAGTTCGATGCCTTAGAAAATTTCCTGGTAGATTTTGACATTCTACTTGATCTCAGTTCCTTCCAGAGTTACGTAATCTTGAAGTAGGAACGACACGTCTTGTAGTGAAAGATCAGTTTTGGTGCAGTCTCCATGGCACGTTGCCATTACACCCCAAGCCTGAATTGTAATATTCTCCGGGCAATTATCAAAAGAGTCACCCCTCAAACCAGAGGGAGGTGAGGGGTGAGCTCTTATTGTCTCTTCTGTCTGAAGCAAGACATTAAATAATGCCTCTGAACCGTGGCACAAATAGTTTATTCCAGTTGAGAGCCACAATCCCGTAAGTTCGTAAAAACGGCAAAAGAATTAGTTGTTACTGCTGATGTCTTGATAACTTCAACACAAGAAGCACACTTCAGAATACTGCTGGCCTGGTGTACAATATAACCAGCTAAATTGTAAGCCAAACATCTTTTAACACTAGCAAGGGCACTGATGGGTGGATTTTCTCCTTATACTGAAAGACATTCTCAACCACTTCCAAAAACAATCGTTTGCTCTAAACTTCCCAACACTGATGCTTTTATGTCCCTATTTTCAATATGAGTCTTCTTTGCCAGAATTCTGATCTGGTTGACAATTGATGTTAAGGAAGTTTCTGTCTTTAGTTCACAATTCCCTCCCTTTGATAAAATTACTGGAACAGAAATTGATTGCAACATGTGAAAGTGCAAGAAATCAACTGTCGAAGTAAGGTGATGACAGGTCAGTGATCGCATGGTGCCAAAATGTCTCTCTAGTTGATCCTGATTAGATTTGCGTCTCAGTACATAGTTTAAACTTTGACCCCACACATGAACAGTAATTTCCAGTGTGCTCTGAATAGTAACTCTCAATAATTCCAATGTTCTGTTGGAAGAGAATGTGCTATCTGAATTATTTAGGACTACAGACATGTCTAGTAAAATTTGATTGGGTTTCGAACCTTTCCTCAAAGTATGTGATGGTGGGTTGAATTTAAAGCAGCAGACATACCATTCAACACCTCCAGGAATCCTTCAGTCGCTCTACTGTCTTCAAAACCTGGAATGCCAGTATATTTTTAAAAGTATGTCATTTGCCTGAAAGGCAAGTTGGGCATTCATTCGCTGGAAGGAGGTTGGATGTATATGCACAAAAGGCAATTTACTGCATGTCTTTACACTAGGGAGTTCTGAAGAATTGTCTGCATTATACACAAGTTCATAAGAGCGATAGCCCAGTGTGTCTGTATCAAATACAACAGCACGCTTGTCATGGAGGTGATTGCATATACATATTAAAATATTTACTGCATCTGTAAAAGCCCATGCTTTTCTATTTCTATCAATAGGGTTAGAGAAGTAATAATTATATCCTTTCTTTCCTGATATTTGTAAAATGCCCTCAGGTCTGTTTGTTTGATTGGCTGCCATCACATGTGAACCCTACCACTTTAGGGTTCAAGTTGGATTACATTTTGTATTAATATTTTTTCCAAAAGCTCTCCAGTAGTACCATTATTACTAGCAAAGAAATCAACTGGTTGAACACAACTGTGTAAGCGATGTACAAACATAAAAACAAGGACATGGTCAGCCAACACTTTCAAATCAAATCAAAATCTCCTTATTTGCAAATGAGGTGTCTACCTTGGTGGCAAATTGTACACTAGAATACATTGTTGTCAAGCACTAAATATTAAATTAACAAGAGAAGAAAATTTTCCTATAATACAATATTATACAATTTATGCTAACAACTTTTTCTATTAAACACACAGCTCATCCTTAATAAATTTATAATGTTTACAAAATTCTACATATAATATCTCCTATACTTACAAACATAGTCAACTCATATACAGTATGTGGAATTACTTCAAATGATACTACACAACTGGTATAAGATTAAAATTTACATTGCATTTATTTACTTACTTTCTTTACCCATTCTGGAACCTAAGTAGCATAACGACCTGCTGCGTCTTAACCAGAGCCCTTTTTGCCACCACTTTTCAGAGTTCCTGAAGGGCCTTCACAGCTATTGTAGCAGTCGCAGGGCCCTCGAAGTCCCCACTGTACTTCATCCCTACAGGCACTCCCCTGCTTTGGCTGTCCAAACTCCTTAGACCAGGAGATGGAATTAATTTATTCACACACATATTTTATTTACATTAACTTGCACTGGTCCATTGCCCTCTAATATTTCATTTATTTTCTCTGTTGCTGTTTATTCTCTTCTCGAATATCTGTACAGATTTTGGAAAAGGATGAAACACTACCCCCGGTAAACTGTTCCACTCCTTCATACCCTTCCCAATGAATGAAAATTTACTCCAATTGCTTCTGCTAAAATTCCTTCTAATTTTATATTTGTGGTCAGTCCTGCCAATATAATTATTTTCCAACTGAAGCCTCTCACGGGTATCTTCCCATGCTGCTTCTCCTGTATAGGCTCTATATAATCCTATAAATCTAGTTTTCTCCCTTCTCTTACTTAAAGGTTCCCACCCAAGTCCTTTAACATTTCTGATACACTATTCTTTCCCCTGAATTCCCCTGTTACAAATCTTGCTGCTTTCCTCTGCACACTATCTATTTCTTTTATTAGGCATTCTTGGTGAGGATCCCAAACACTGTTTGCATATTCCAATAATGGACAAACCATACTTAAGTAACTTTTTTTCTTTTAATTCTTTGTTGCATCCTTTAAGTAGCCCCATTATGACATGTAACGATCTGTATGCTTTCCCAACAATGTCACCCACATGACCCTTCCAGTGCAAATTACTTTCAGATCTTACACCTAAGTTTTTACACTTGCCATCTTTTGGGATAACTACCTCATCCAAAGTATATTCAAATTCAGTTTTAAAACTCCTGTTTGTAAATGTTGTAACAATTAATTTTCCTCCATTAACCTTCATATTATTCTCTTCAACCCACTGTTGGACACTTTCAAGATTCCTTTATAATTCTGAACAATCCTCTATTTATTTCCCTATCAACAATTATATCATCTGCATACAATCTTATTTTTGATGTTATATTATTCCCTAAATCATTTACATATATTAAGAAAAGTAACAGACCGATTATACTACCCTGTGCAATTCCCTTCCAAACTTTCTCTTTCTGCAATACATTATTTCCAGCTTTGACTTTCCTAACCCTTCAATTTAGAAATGTTTTTATCCAATGTGTAACTCTTACATCCAATTCTCTTTGCTCCAATTTCTTTAATAATATTCCATGTTCCACTCTATCAGGCTTTGGAAAGATCTATGGCTATGCAAACTAACTGGCCTCCTGAATGCAATTGATCTGATATGTCCTGCTGAAATCCCACCACTTGTGCCTCACAAGAAAATTTCTTTCTAAATCCATACTGGCTCCTCATGAACCTATTTTTATCATCACATATCCCTCTGATGTACTTTGATATTAAACTCTCCAGTATTTTACAAACTATACTGGTCAGGCTGATTGCCTGTAGTTCTCTGGTTTCCTTTTATCACCCTTTCTTTTATAAATTGGTATTATTATAGATTCCTTCCATTTGGTATTGCACTATTATTTATGACATAGTCAAAGAGAAATTTTAAATAAGGCACTATGTACCACCCCATTGTCCTTAACACCTCCCCAGTAATTTGATCACTTCCTGCTGCTTTTCCTTGCTGAAGCAGTTGGATTTTTCTGATAATATCTTTATTTATGAATGAAGAAGCTTCTTGTTTCCCTCTGTCTCTCTCCCTCTCTATCTTCTGTTTCGATATCCAACTCCTGACAATCATCTACCGAATCTCTGAATTCCCTACTAAATAGGTTTGCTTTCTCAGTATCTGTTAAATAGTGTTCACCCCCTTCTCCCGCCATTGTAGGAATTTTGATTCCTTTTCCTTTTTGATTCCTGATATATGAATACAGTTTTTTTCCATTTTCCTTTGTGGTCATTACCCTCTTGAAGTATGCCATTCATATAATTTTGCTTCCTTTTTCAGTCTATTCAGTTCCCTCATTAGCTGTTTTCTAGTTTCTCTATTCTCCCTACCTTCTTTGATTTTACTGTTTCCTATTCTACATTTTCTTTTTAATCTTATTTCTCTTGTATAATAAACAGGATCTGAAGTCATTTTACCCTTCTTAACAGGTACAAATCTCTTCTCTCCTTCCAAAATGATTCCTTTAAATTTAGCCCAGATTACTCTCTTCACTTATCCAACAACTGAATTGTGATTTAAGGTAAGTCCCAAATTCATCAACTTTAGTTTTTCTGTACAATTTCTTGTCTTGTGTGAGCCTCTTATTAAGTGTTTTAAGTACCAGACCTACATCCATTATTACAGCCTTATGGTCACCTGTTCCTTCAATTACCTCAGTTTTATCAACAATTTCCCATGGTTTAACCAAGAATACATCTAGTAAGTTATTGAGACGAGTCGGTTCTTATACTACTTGTGTAAATCCTCCCTCATGAATTAACTTATTTGCCAGTTTCTGTTCATGGGCTTCACTTGCAGCTCCATTCCATTCAACTTCAGGCAAGTTTAGCTCTCCCCCAATTATTACTATATCATTATTATTGTTTTCAAGAGTATAATCTATTATTTTCTCAAATATTTCCATGTCTCTTTCCTCTCATCCAGGCCTGTATGCTCCTATTATTCCCACCTACTTCATATTATTACAAACTAATTTTATACTTAATATTTCACCCGTTTCATCGGTAAACCATTCATGTGAACAATAAGTTTCCTTCACCAGAATAAACACCCTGCTCCCTTTTTATCACTACGGTCTCTACGATAGACTGTGTACCCTTCTGGAAATACTTCTCTATTACCCACCCCTTCTCTCAACCACGATTCCACTCCTATCACCACATCAGCCTCATAAGACTCCATCAATGTACCGAATTTTAATTGTTTATTTACTACACTCTGACAGTTTACCAAGAGCAATCTCATACCCCCTTACTCCCTAAAACTTGACTGTTGCAATTGGGTAACTTGAAATTCCTTACTTTCCTGAGTTTCATTTTCTAGTTGGCTGAGCCAGCTTGAAGTACAGTTGGCTCTTTCTACTAGTTTTCCTGGTCAGTATTATAATTCAAGGGAGTTGCCTTTTTTACAGTACACACCTCAAGATTAATAAAATCTAGAACAATATTTGCTATCCTTCGTTTACCTGAATTATTTAGATGAAGGCCATGCTTTGTGTAACAGTGTCTCTCGAAACTGCTGCTATCCATTACCTGGGTATTTCGAAAATGTTTACAAATTTTAACCATATCTGTATTAACTTTGTCCACTTCAATGTTCACACACGAGTCTCTAATCAAATTATGCCTGTGGGGTACGTTCGTTACAAAGATGTTAGTGTGAGTCAGCTTACCTAGTGTACATTTAAGTTGAGAAATGACATTGTGAGCTACGTCGTTCGTCCCGCCGATGATCACTACTGCATCACGACTTCCGAGATTTCTTGCTGCCTGTTCCGTGTTTTCCAATACCTTCTTGATTGGGACCCCTGGATAGATGACGGCGGATGCTGCAATATTTTCATTGTTCATTTTCTCCGCAATTCCCTCTCCTGGCTATCACCAAATATGAGAATGTTCGACACTGTGTGGAATTTTATGCCTAACTTTGCCGCTTGTCGTAACGGATTTTGCGCTGTACGTTTGACTGCTCCCCATACGGGTAAGTCCTTGCGTATCGCTTACTTCCCTCAGGGCTTGTGGTGTCAATTACAACGTTGTCTTTATTTAACTGTACACTTTTCCTCCTAGAATCTGAAGCAACTTGAAACCACGCGCTAGAATTCACGGAGCCACCTGTGTTCTGAGTGTTTACTGGTACCGCTACTTTCGATTCCAGTAAACGTACCTTCTCCTTTAAAATCTCATTCTCCGCTTTTAATTTATACACATTGTGTTGATCTGAAAGGTTTAAAGATCCTAATTCTGATATATTAATTTAAAAAATTGAAAAAGGATTGATTTTATAACTGCTTTATTCATGTCACGGATGTTACATTGAATTTGTCACGGATATTACGTCTAACATGATACATGTTATATTAATATTAGATTGTATAGTTAACACAGGTATGCAGTAATAAATTATTAGGTCTCTAAATAGAAATCAGAGCAAATTATTTTATTTATTGGATGGAAGAAACCATGGACTGTAGAAAAGGGTAATGTGTGGTCATTATCCAATTTGTAATTATAATGAAAAAGACTTTAAAGGCTTTTCTTAACAAATACTACTCCTACAAGCAGACTTTGCTTCCGAAATCAAAAATTCAGGCACTCCCGCTCTTCACAAATATTGCAGCACATTTTCTGTAGCAGTGTCTTTGGTGTTAAAATATTTCCTTGATAATCAAGACAGAAACGAGAAATTGCACGAACTAAACATCTGAAATTTTCATGCTCAATACAAACACATGCATTATGGGGAGTGTCTTTTTCTGGTCTCACAAGTCTGGGACGCGTTTCAAAGAACTTTGAAAGAGATATCCTTACTTCAGGATGTATCTCCAAGAATCGGTGGTAAAATTCTGCATCATTCATTACAAGGTAGCGTTTCTGTCTTTTCTCCTTCTTCCCTGTGACATCATCTTTTACTGCGAAGCGATCTCTTTTGCCAGATGTTTGCCAGCTGATATCATCATTTTCAAAAAATGATTTCACTGTTTCCAAATCTTCTTTTCAGTATTATCGTCCCCTGCGAGACACTGTAACTTTCGTTATATGGATGTCGGACTTTAGGAAAGCTTCTTTTAAAAGTTGCCTCACAACAGCCTGTTTTTTTGAAGGGCTGAATGGCAAAGAATTACATGCGTTGTAGACAACTTTTCGAAGTGTGATTGTTGAAGAATATGAGCCCAAAGCTGAAGGGTTTAGAGATGTATTGATCTTTATTGCTTCTGATTTCTTTCTTCTCCACTCCTGCACCCTCAGTCTAGTCTGTTCTCTCCTCAAATTCAAAAGGTTTTTGTCTTTTTCAAATTTGTCTTTAACTTGTTGCCTTTTTAACCTATTCCTTTCCCTATCCTTCTCCAAATATGCAGCCCATCTCTATGGATTTTAGATTTAATTCTAGCTCTCATTTTAGCCATTCTAGGAGCAAACTTTGCAGGTGGCATTATCTACAAGAAAATACACGAGTTTAGACTAAATTATAGGTTATTTTATGTTTCTGTTTACCTACCATTAATTTTAAGGATATTTCATCATAACAAAAAACAAATTACAAATGGAATAAAATTAATTTCATTTTACTGTGTGACTTAATAAAATCAAATTCTACACATCAGCAATATAATGTAAATCTGTCTGAATTTTCCCGGTTATATGTTGTGTAACATGGATTATGGTTCATAAAGTTAGACAGCTTTAAACTAAAAGTATCAGTGGTGATAGAAATGTAACATCCGTGACGCCTATTATATCCTTATTTAAACTCAGATATTCTCTTTAAGATGGTAGGGTGTAAGTATTTTAATAGAATGTCAACATTTTCTATAGAGCGTTCCAACCTTAAATTGCAGTACAGCAGTAATGGAATAATTCCGTCTCTTTCCTTCTCCAATGTTTTGCGGGTAGCGCTGTCCTACTCTAATGCAGCGGGTTTGCCAAATATCCGTAAATCAGAATGTTATCGGTTAAAATGGGTGAATATCGTGTTATGTACAAAATTTCAAGGCGCATTTGATGCCGTTAACAAAAAAATGTAAAAAAATAATTTAGTGTGAAAATGTTAATATAATATAAAGTTTCGCCAAATGCAAAATCTTCATTGCATATAACTTACCATGTCATATCTCCTATTTTATATTCTTAATTTTCCTAATTTTTTCCCTGCTGATAAAGAAACATTTCAGCTCGATGCAGATAAGATTATTTTTAAATTTAAATTATAACAAAATTCAGAATATGCGTTTATTTTCAGTCATGATCAGGGATATTTATGTGCAGGCACGAAAATGTCAGTCGCTGGCAGCGTCTTTCCTATTGAATTTGCATGGGGGGTCAAAGCGAGGCAAATGGTCTTCAGATACGGAAGTTATTTTTAAATCAATCCCCAAGTTCTTATCTTGCTTAGTTCTTAATTTGTGACAGGAAGAATATTTCCTTGAATTTTGGTTTCGCACGTGACTCGGCTGGCTGGCTGTCTGTCTGGGCTGAAGTACCGGTAATGATCTCCCAAACATGCGCCTTTAACATTTCCAGACAGTCGCATGCAGTTCAGTGCTCATTTCGTCAGTAGTATGTATAATAGTGATTAAATACATATCAGTGACATATGTATAATTCTTAAGGGAAAGTGTTTTTCGTTTGTGTGGTTCGTGAGTTCGTGCTCGTGCGTGGGGATCTAATTTCGAAGAAAAAGTGCAGAAGGATCATGGCGTGGTTAAAGAAAAGCAAACGGTATTCGGATATGGAAATTATTTTTAAAACATACCTCAAGTCCTTATCTCGTTATCTCTTAATTTATGACGGAGAACGTCTCGTTTGTTTACGTTTCACGAATGACTCGGCTGGCTGAGCTTTTAAATATACTGACAGCCGTGTGCAGTGGTGTTCATTTAATCAGTATTATAAGATTGATTAAATAAAGAACAGTGATATATATCAATAATATTTAATGGCGTGTGGCCTCCGAAGAGGCCGAATGCAGGTCTTTCCAGTGTTGACGCCGCATAGGCGACCTGCGCGTCTATAAGAATGTGGCCCTACCTGTGATGAATTCTAATGCTGAAGACGACACACACACCCAGCCCCCGAGCCATTGGAATTAACCAATGAAGGTTAAAATCCCCGACCCGGTCGGGAATCGAACCCTGGGCCCTGTGGACCAAAGGCCAGCACGCTAATCATTTAAGGCATGGGGCCGGACAAGATCAGTGATAAATGTATAGTTCTTGAGGACAAGTGGATTGTGTTTGTTGTGTTTGTGTAGTCTGTGTAGATGTCAGTTCGTGCTCGTGCGGGGGGTTCTTAGTTCCAAGAAAAAGTGCAGAAAGATGTACAATGGATGGTCAAATTAAAAAGAAACGTTCCGTAGGTAAACTGACGGGAAAATAACGCAATATTACAATGAGTGTCCTGGATTATTTTTTAAAGACTATGAATATGAGCAGCGCAGTCTGTGAAACAGCTAAAGCTACAGGTTGTTCCGAAAGAACAAACTATGCTATAAAGAAGGAACACACACATGGTCCTTTGCGAACTTCCGCAAAAAAAGCAAAAGAGAGAAGGACGGCAGAAAAATGCAAGGAAAATTAAATATGAAATTGTGCGAAGTGGAGTGCGTCGGGTCGTTCACTCTCTTTTATTTGCTAACATACCACCGACATTGAACGTAATTTTGAGTCGGGTAAATGGAGAAGATTCTTTACCACGATTTTCCAAAACTGCGTTGTATCGCTCCTTACATGATATAGGCTTCCGTTATTTAAGACGGGGTAATAAAGTAGCTTTCACTGAAAGTAATGAAATTAATTGGAGGCACAGATATCTCAGGAAGATAAAACGTTTGAGGGCAAAAAATAAAGCTATAATTTACGCAGATGAATCGTGGGTAAATATTGGGCAGACTGACAAAAAAATGGAAGGACACGACATTGAAAAGCGCACGGCAGGCAGCCATTGAGGGGGTGAGTTCGGGGCTTAGGCCTCCGAAAAGCCGAGGACCGTGATTTGCCTTAGTCCACGCGGGTAATGAACATGGTTTTGTTCCAAATCCTGAAAGAACATTTTCATGCCATAAAACTTGCCATAAACAATTGGGCAAATCACGTGAACGACGTAAAGAAAAATGAAAGAGATTTGTGGAAAGCAGACGAATTACAGGACGATGTCGACGATGAAAAGTTTTTAATACGACTTTCTTAATCGTCCAGATCATCCTCAAGTTCATCTCCCGAACCCGGTTCATCCAAAGCGGGAACATCAGGCCTTGCAGAAAGGATAGAAGTTGTACGTCCAATGTCTGAGAGCAACGCCAGTGATTAAGGTATGTCGTATTTATTTTACCATCCTAAAAATATTAATTTATGAATGAATGAAATTAAAATTACAAACGAAAATTGTGGAACTGTGACGACCTGTTTGAGTCAAACTCGAGCGTGATCATCACGGGTCGATTTGGCAACAGCGCGCTCCATCTACGCTGTACTGCAATTTAAGGGTGGAACGCTCTATACCTTTGACAAAAACGAATTTAGTTCAATGATGTATTTTTAAAAAGTTTCTCCTTTTTTGTCACGGATGTTACACCATGTACATCTGACTACTGGTTTACTTTTAATTATTAAATTTTGTCAACTTGGTCTCTAAAATTCAGTAAGTAGAGTCTCAAAATATATATTCAGCAGTAAACTTCCTGATAATGGAGTTAACAGTGAACTGCATGTAAATAAGTTCTGCCAACTTCAGTGAATAAAACTGGCCATATACTACCAGCTACTTTCGTTAGCAATAAAACATATCAAATATATATTTTTCAAAATATCTAAGCAGAATGCTAAAATTAGAAGTTTTATCTACTCACTGCATGAAAATAGAACATATTTATAAAGAAATATTTTTTTCCGTAGAATTCCCGCTTTAACTTGAATGGCTGTTCTGTAAATGAATCGTTCAAATAAACTAGTTCGCTCATTAATGATCCATCTCTTGACGTCTTAATTGACATAACCTAGTCTTGTGGTAAGAATAGCTTTGAGTGGCTTACCATTTCAGAATACAGAAAAGACTTCTTCCATCTGACACGAGGTAAGTTCAGTACTTTATAGATTATCACAAGGACGAATAGTTTATTTTGTAGCAACTACGTGAAGCAGTGGTGCTTTGCAGTCAAAGCTAGAGTTGTTTGTTCAATTTCTTTCGAAAGTAGTAATAGTGCTTTTCATCGATTTAAACTTATAATGGGTGATAAGCATGTGATTTGGTATGAAAATATTACTTTCACAGCTTTATACTTCTTCAGCTTATTTTTTGCGGTAATGTAAAATCGAATTTGTATAGGAAGGAAAAGTTTCCATCTCGAACTGGCCGTCAAGCGGTATAGAACTAGCTGGAAACTTGTAGAGCAATAATTGGGCAACTGTAAGTTTTCTACTTTCCTTTTAGTTTCTAATAGCCTAAAGTGCTGTGACACTCCAATAAACGATAACTGCAAAAAAAAAAAAAAAAAAAAAAAAAAAAAAGTACGGGTCTGAAATTTTCTAAATGTACAACAAATTTATTTTACTTAACGGATGTAATGATACAAATTTAGCAATTTCCGCACCTTTACATTGAGGTTACACTGAAATACACTAACTTGAGTAAAAACATGCAGACGTCAACAAGATGCACTAATCGTGGTTTTGCTCTAGTATAGTGAAATATCAATCAGTCAATCAATCAGTACTGATCTGCATTTACGGCAGTCACCCAGTTGGCAGATTCGCTATCCATTATTTTCCTAGCCTTTTTTTTAAATGATTGCAAAGAATTTGGAAATTTATTGAACATCTCCCTTGGTAAGTTATTCCAGTCCCTAACTCCCCTTCCTGTAAATGAATATTATTTTATGTGAGAAATGCTGCCTGTGGTTGCCTAATTTTTGCTAACGCAATAGCCTGCTTGTTTGTCCGGCAGTGATACAAGTTGATGGGAATTAGTTCTGGTTATTAACATTTCCTGTCAGTGTGTAATGCTAGTTATTAATATTTTTGATGGAATATAGTGTACTGGTAGTTTTAGTTAGCACCTGGGTTTGTACCAGGGCAGTTGTAGCTTGAATTCTTGTATAACTCAAGTTAGAATTTTCATCTAGAGATAAAGATGGTGTGGAGAAAATGTCTGCACTTAAACCCCGGATGAAAAATAATGAATCTCAGAGTTTAAAAGTGATGTTACATGGCTTGTGCCAGATGTAATGACAGTTTCTGCGATGTAACTATCAATTGCTCACTAACCAATGCTGTTACAGGGGATAGTAGAAGCCTTGGCCCATTTGTGGCTTTAACCTGGGGGCTAATATCCATAGACCAATAGTCTGGTCACTAGACAGACATGTCTCATATTTGGTGATGATCTTAACACTAGCCAGCCAGAAAATAATTCCTAAGTTGGCAACATTGTGTAGTATGCTCTGATGTCATGTAAACTGCACCATGTCAAATTCTTAATGTCTCTTTTGTGATCTGCTGGTAGAGTTTTACTGATCTCCTTTTGTTTCCTCTAACTAGAATTAAGACTAGAATCTTCTGTACTGTAGATTTACTTCCCCTCAAAACTAGAACACCCTCAGTGACATGGACTAAGGACATATAGCCTATCTGTGAATATTATTGGAATTCCCATTTAAGACAGTGGTCTAAGATGATCCCCCAAATTTTATGCACATTGGATTCATTTCAACAGATATATTAATTATTTTTTGCAGGGTATTTTATCGAAAAGTATGGGGGAACCTGTGTTTGTCAAATGTGAGCCAGCTTTGTCTTCGGATACAGAAGAACAACCCTCAAACTTTGTAAGTTTGGTACCATTAATAGTATCAAATAGTTTATAATGTGATAGGGGGTAAAACGGTTGAAAGCAAGTGCAGTTGTTCAGACCACAGATGTTTCTTGGACCTGTCAAGACAGACTATACTATTGCAGAAGTAATTTTAATATCAGGAAATCCACCTTTTCAATGCATACAAAATTGTTGCACATAAATTATACTATAACATTTTTATCATTATGAAGCTACCAGTTTCGACATGTTTACAATGTCATCATCAGCCTTTCGTAAAACCATTCAAGAGAATAAATTCACATATAGCAACAATATATACACACACTAGGTAAAATTTTGTATAATGACCCACATTTAAAAGAGTTTACATAAACTATATGAGGATTGTTAAATGTTGGCAGCATAGTAGTCTTATATTGTCATGAGGCCCCTTCTGTAAGGTTGTAAAGCTTAATGAACACGTTGAACTCATGATAAGTATCTTATTCGTAGTGAAATGCGGCACAGGAATAATCTGAGCACTGTTAATGGCATAGTCTTTCTTATATTAAAATTGTACTATACACGTCGAAAGGTGGTTTTCAGTGTACATGTAGGACCGAGGTTCCTCAGTTCGAGCGGAACGTGAAACCTAGAGAGAAAAGGGTGCTGATTTTAATGTGGTGTTTTACAAAGGGCAAGTCATATGAAGCAAAGGTATTGTGTGAGTTATAGTGTGAGACTCACTTTGCCGCAGCGTGCCAAGAAGCTTAATCTGTGGAGAGGGTTGACAACTGGAAAAGTGCCTCATGACAACATAAGACTATTACACCGCCAACACGTAACAATCCTCATATATTTTATATAAACTATTTTAAATGTGTGTTGTTATAAAAAATTTACCTAGCATGTGTATGTTGTTGCTATATGTGAATTTATTCTGCTCGGTTTTACGAAAGGCTGATGACATTGAAAACATGTCCAGACTGGTACCTTTATAATAATAAAAATGTTGTAGTATAACTTCTGTGCAACAGTTTTGTATGTATTGAAAAGGTGGATGTCCTTGCATTAAAATTACATGTGTGGTTCTCAGTTCAATATGGAACAACCATGAAGTTTTTAACTTCAGAGTATCCTATGTAAGGAATATACAGTAATGCTCATCTTTTGTAGATCTTGATTAGACATATGATGAGAATACCAAGGAAAAGTTGTTTGTTGTTAGGGCTAAATTACATTACAGGTTCACAGCAGTTACTTTGGCTCAAATTTTGGGAAGAGATTGAGGTGTGTGGAAATATAGCAAGGATTCTTCACCAGAAGATAAGTCCTTACCACATTTTTACTAATCAATCGTGCTCTCTTTCAGGTACGTGACAATGAGCAGAACATGTAGAGATTTTGGAAATATGAAAGTGATATCGTGTCATCAAATAAACAGTCTGGAGATGTGAATCTTCATATTAGAATTTAAAGCCATGTGATCTTATAATTTTATTCCACCGTAATATAGTCTTGATTTTATGGAAGTCAGTCATCACATACATAAATCATAAAGATGTAACAGTGGTGAGATAAGTAGGTTCTTCAAAGTAATAGTTATTCATGATCAGATTTATTATTGTGTACCTCTACTGCTTAGAGTAGGAATTTTATTTCAGGCTAGTGCAATTGAAGTAAGATAGTGCAATATTTATTTACAGGAGCAGTGAAGACAATATTAGCCAGAAGTATTGAGAATATATGGTATTGAGAACCTAAGTGTTGTTATAAATCTATGTGATATTGTGTAGCTGAGCGTTATGATGAGTCTGCATATTTATTAAAATGAGGAATTTGATGAATATAGAGTCTTCGCCTACATAAACATGTAGGCCGTTTAGACGTATGAATTAACGTGGAAGTAACGGAATAGTACTATCCTCGATACGAACTCAAGGATATTAGAAGCCGTATGTCAAGCTCTGCTCTTGTTATTTTTCTTAGGTACATTTTTAAGAGAACCTGACCACATCCAGTGACCAGCATCATTGTAATGTTTGTGCATGTGCATGAATTTGTTTTTTCAGCTATCGCAAGAGAGTGATCCAGAATCAACAATCCAGTATATGGTTATGCAATCATGATATATTTTGGGATGTACTTTATCCATTCTATGTATGAGCTGAGGCCACACATGTTGGTGCATTATTCGTCATTCTCAGATGATGATTTTTATATTCATACCTTCAAATGAATTCTTGCTACTTTGTGTTACATTTCATTGTGTGTGTCGAGAAGGGAAAAATCCTTTTCACATTTCATTGAATGTTTGTATGTTACTGCCATTAAGGTAATGGTAACTTATCAGTGATTTAATTAAACTACTTGAAGATGTGTACTAAGTGATGACTGCGGGTGAAGGAATGCTGGTTCATTAAATCACTAATGGATGTGAGGATTTTTCTTAGAACGACAGGCGAAGAAATGCTGGTTCATTAAATCACTAATTGATGTGAGGATTTTTCTTAGAACCACGGGTGAAGGGATGCTGGTTCATTAAATCATACGAGTTCAACAGGTGTTATTAAATCACTTAAATTATTAAATCGTGATGTCATTGAATTATACAACTTGTGTTTACTATTTCATTTCAGGTACAGTGGACATTTAAGCCATGATTCCAGATGGCATGTTAAGCCCTTTCTTGAAGATTTTAATTTTCAATCTAAGCTTGTCAGTTCATTGATTTATAATATGAAGTTTTATTTAAAATTTTAATGTGGACCAACGTGCAGGTAGAACTCAGAGTAGACACCAAAATAACTGAAATTATTAAGAAGAAATATTCTAAAGTAAAATTCATGCAGGAGCTCTGGAAGGAGTTTTAGAATTAAAGCAGGAGTAACAGGGTTAAAGGCTATCTCCGGTTCCTTTCACTGTGTTTTGGAAAACATCTGTGGATAGGAAAACAAACTTGACAAGACAGGAATGCTCAACCTAGTATACATTGGAGGATCAAAATGCAGCATCAAGATCAACTGCCTTGCATTCGCAAATGATCTCAATATCCTGTCTAGATACACTGGCACAGATACAGAGCAGATAAATATACTAAGGCAGGAAGCAGGTAAAGCAGGGCCCAAAATTTCCTTTGAAACATGCAAATACAGTAAAACCTGTCTTAACAGACACCACTCACCGGCGGACACCCCTCATTGGCGGACGATTTTCTAGGTCCGTAATTAAATGCCATGTTGTGTATGAGTAATTTACCCCTCTTATACGGACACCCTTTATTACGGACACGGACACACCATAGCCACAAGAAACTCCAATTAAACCTCTCCTAACGGACACTTTCTTTTTCAAAAAATTCTGTATTTGTGTCCTGTACAGTATGTATTCGCTTACTTTTCGCACAGCCGGTACTTCCAAGAATCACAGACTCCGTAACTTTTGATCCTGGCTGTACACATTCTTGGAAGGCAACACTATGCTACGCTATCACTTCCGGAAGTTGTGTGATCTGACATGCTCGACAGCCCTGGAATTCATACCTTCACTGTCAGGTTACTTTTCATTGACTCGTGGGCTTTTGATGTGTTCAATTTTACGTTAGTAAGTGTTTGTAAACATGGCTCCGAGGAAGTTTTTAAACTTTAAAAGAAAAGGTAGGCATAATAGACTATCATAAACGTGAGAAGTGTGGTGTGCGTAAACTGTCCGAAGTGTTTAAGATTGGAAAGACACAGGCAGCTGAAATTGTGAAAAAGCAAGAGGAACTAGTAAAAGAATGGCATTAAATGGCAACGAACAGCGCATTAAACTGTTTCAAAGTGGTAGTGGAGCTCTCATTGACAAGGCAACGCTAGAGTGGTTCGCTAAAATAAGAAGTCAGAATGTCCCTGTCTCAGGACCAATGATACAAGCAAAAGTGTTAGAATTCGCGACAGAATTAGGTATTGGAGATTTCAAAGCCTCGAATGGCTGGCTAGAAAGATTCAGAAAGCAACATGGTATCAACTTCAGAGTGATTTGTGGAGAATCATCCAGTGTTAATATGGAGGTTGTTGACAACTGGCAAGAAAAAATACCTTCAATCATAGACGGGTATGCTTCGTAAAATATTTTGAATGCCGATGAAACTGGATTATTTTTCCGTGCTTTACCCGACAAAACTTTGTGTTTCAAAGGAAATCGTTGTACTGGTGGAAAAGTTGCGAAAGAACGTCTTACTGTCTTCTTATGTGCAAGTATGAGTGGAGAACGGGAGGAGCCCCTTGTGATAGGAAAAGCTGCAAAACCAAGGTGTTTTAAAAATATGGACATTACGAAGTTTGGCATTGAATGGAAAGCGAATAGGAAAGCACGGATGACCAGAGAAATAATGACAGAGTGGCTAGGGCAATTGGACAGAAAAATGATACGCCAGGGGTGAAAAGTGTTATTATTCCTCGATAATGCAGCATCGCATCCAGACACAATTAAGTTGCAAAATGTGAAGATCGTCTTTCTCCCACCAAATGTAACATCAGTTTCTCAGCCGCTTGACCAAGGAGTGATCCAGAACTTCAAGGTTATGTACAGACAGTTAGTGATGAAGCACATAGTATCAGAACTTAACGGGAATCAAGTGACCCTTCAAACACTGACAAAGGGGCTGAACGTTCTCCAAGCAATTTCATAGATAACCAATGCATGGAAAAATGTCACGGCCTCAACAATTCGTAACTGCTTCCTGAAAGCTGGGTTTCCCGCTAGTGGTGGACATCCCGAAATAGAATCGGATACCCTTCCTGACAGCATGGAAACAACACAAGAGTTGATTAATGCAGCAGGTTACAGTGTACAAGTGAACACCTATATCGAAATTGATTCAGATATTCCAACAGAGTGTGAGAGTGGAGACACGAAAACGATTCTTCAATCCAAGGGAAGAGGGACAAAAATGAAGATTCTGACGAAAGCGGGAGTGAAGGTGATGCTAATGACGACTTTGAAGAAAATACGAAAATGAATGTGCTGCCAATAACCTCGTACAGTGAGGCTCTCGACATTGTTAAGCGACTGAAAGAATTTTATTGTAAACAAAATGATGAAAAAGGTATAAATTTGACCCAGAATTTAATTGCACATAGTGAAAACATCATTGCTAAACCGAAATGGACAAAACAAACGAACATTAAGGATTTTTTCAAGTGCTAATGTTTTACTGTACTGTGCTAGATATTGCTACATCTACATACTGATTTGATGTTTCAAAAACTCATACGTTCTTTTTAATTTTAACTTGGTGAACGGTAATAGTGTACAGTGTGCTCAATACAGGTTTCCATAGAAGTGTTTTTGTCTCTTTAATACAGTGCATCGCAGCTGCAGCAGCCCATCTACAACTTTCTCATGTGAGTACAGTGCAGTATATTGTACAATACTGTATACAGTATACAATTAAAGGTACATTTGCAAGGATTTTAACACATACTATACATGGGTTATTGTGTTCCAACTTATGTTTAATGGTACCGGTTTCATAACCTCTCGCGGGCGGACACCCCTTCATAACGGACATTTTTTTCGGTCCCGAAGGTGTCCGTTATAGGGAGGTTTTACTGTATATGACCAACATGGAAACAGCCCGTCGTCACTTTTAGGCAGTGCATGGTAAGATAGAAAGAGTTGCCAGTTTCAAGTAACTTGTGAAAATCATGCAGCTGAAAACTGCTTTTCACCGGACACATGCTTTATGCAGCATCTCAAGGCAAGCTAAACCGACACACTTTGACTGTGATTAAAACAGTGTCTGTATGCTAGTGAATGCCTCCAAAAACAGGAATGTTAGGACTATGAGAAACCGAGAAATTTAAGGGAAACACCCTGGATTGTTCAAAAATCGTGGTTGGCCAGTATAGGGTGTGAAGGTGGGCAGGTCTTTACCAGGAAAGCAAAACACTGATTGAGTCAATTAGGAGAAGCTCAGATTCTATGGACATCAGTTTTGAACACATGAGAAGTGGCTGACAAAACAGATTTTTAAAACAACACTTGACAGTTGACGTAATGTTTCTGACGGATGGTTCAGAGAGTTAAAGTGGATCTTGGGCAGTCTGGATGAAGTTGGGAAGACATGCTAAACCAAATAAGGTGTAGACTAATGATGGATACTTCAGAGGCTTCCTTAATGAAGAGAAAAAGGACAGGGGGTTGATAGAGGAAGAATGCAAAGATTTTGGGCTGCAAAGACGGCTTCCCATAATGTGTGATTGTTCCTTAACATGGTCTTAAATACCCATAAATTAATATTATTATAATCAACAAGGGATTTGATGCCCTGATGTTTTAAAACAACAGCAAGGTCTGTGAACTCTTTCCCCAAGGTCATGATGTTAACCTAATCTATCAGCTCTAACATAACCTCACACACCCTTCTGGAGAAGCCCAATAGGTGAGGTTAGTGACCTTGGACCTTCTCTCTGTACACCAAAAGTTTGCCATTCTTCTTATCTGTTTATGTCTTTCTCAGGCTTGAACCTGAAGGCTGGTGGATCAGTTGAAGAGGGGAAATGTGGGGCTCTTGTAGTGCTCATGGTCTTATATATTGTGTTGAGGGTAAATAGGAAGGTCTAGGGGGAGTAGAGTGCATACATCTTAAGACTGCAGTAGGAGAAGGTGGGGACTACATGAGAGGGGGCAGTCATCGGGAAGATGGATACTGACAGTCTGTGAGTTGAAGCATGGATAGTTAGGAAGTTTGAACTTTTGCTGTTGGTTAGAGAATCTGAAAAGGGAAATGGATAGATTAAAATTAGATGTAGTTGGTTATAAGTAAAGTTTGTGGCAGGAAGAGCTGGATGTTTGGTCAGGTTCTACAGAATTTTCAACACAAAATCACACAGGGGAAATGCAGGAGTTAGTTTAGTAATGAATAAGAAAATAGGGCAGCGGGTAAGGTAGTATGACGAGCATAGTGAAAGGATTATTGTTGTCAAGATATACACCAAGCCAATGCTTACTACAGTAATGCACATCTAAATGCCTACTAGTTAAGCTGATGGTGAAGAAATCAAAAGAATATATGAAGAGATAGAATATTTAATACAATATGTAAATGTGACAGGAATGTAATTGTGATAGGAGACTGGAATGCAGTAATAGGCCATGGAAGAAAAGATAATACAGTAGGAAAATTAAGATTGGGACAAAGGAATGAAAGGGGAAGTCAGCTGGTTATATTCTCCACCAATCATAATCTAGTCCTGGCTGATACTTGGTTCAAACCCCACAAATGACAGCTGTATATTGAACGAGACATGGAGACACACTGGAAGGTATCAAATAGACTTCATTATGATTAGGCAAAAATTCAGAAACCAGGTGTAGGATTGCAAATCTTTCCCAGGAGCAGACTGGGACTCTGACAACAACTTGCTGGTCATGAAAAGCCATCTGAAGATTAATAAATTGAAGAAAGGAAGGAATGCAACGAGGTGGGATCTAAACAAGTTGAAAGAAAAGAGTGTGAGGGATTGTTTCAAGTAACATGTTGCAAAAGAACTAAATGAAAAGGCTGAAGGAAACAGTGGAGAAAGTATGAACAGTCATGAAGAATCACGTCTCTGGGGTTGCTGAAGAAATATTAGGAAGAAAGGGAAGATCAGTTAACAATCAGTGGATAACTCAGGAGATATTAGACCTGATTGATGAATGATAAAAGTACAAGAATGCAAGAAATGAAGAGGGAAGAAAGAATACAGTCAATTAAAGAATGAAGTGGTTTGGAACTGCAAGTCAGCTAAAGAAGAATGGCTGAAGGAGAAGTAAAAAGATGGTCAAGTTTGGAAGGTCCTAGGAGAGTTAGATGCTGCAAACAGGAAAATCAGGAAAACCTTTGGAGGAAGAAAAACTAGGTGTATAAATATTAAGAGCTCAGATGGAAGACCACTTCTAGGGAAAGACAACAAGGCAGAAAGATGGCAGGAACCTATATCCAACAGTTGTATCATGGTAAAGATGTAGATGATATGGTTCTAGAACAAGAAGAGGCTGTTGTTGCTGATGAAATGGGAGACCCAGTTTTGAGATCAGAATTTGACAGAGCCTTAAGAGACCTAAATAAGAACAAGGCACCTGGAGTTGATGACGTTCCCTCCGAATTATTGAATGCTTTAGGAGAAACCAGTGTGGTGAGGTTATTCCATTCAGTGTGTAAGATGTATGAGACAGGAGAAGTGCCATCCGATTTTTGACAGAATGTTGTTATACCTATTCCCAAGAAAGCCGGTGCTGACGAGTGCAGACATGCCAAGTCTCCTGATTTGAGTGGGAGACTCCCGATTTTTCATCGTTCATCCCGATCTCTCGATCGCCGGGTCTGATCTCCCGATTTTCAGAGCAATATCCGTAATTTTCATATTATTTTAAAATCCCACGGATTTCCTCATTCTATCGATATATGGCTGAGTATGGTTGGTTGATAGTAGTTCTAATAATGATACCTGTTGATAGTACGGGGCACGGTGACCAGTCATGTGCTGCTCTTTGGTCTATAATACAGTCATTCTCTTTGCAAGCGAGTCACACGAGTAACATTCTCTTTGTAGTAACCTAACCTCAGAAACATAGTCGTTCTACCCGAGGCAAGAACTGCAGAAGTGCTCGTGTTGTGCCTTAATATTTGTTTTGGCCAAAATGTCAAAAAAAGAAATATGATGCAGTGTTTAAAAGTGCTTATAGGGAAGAGTTTCCGTGTTTGAGTTAATCAAGAAAGGGACCAACGTTTACATTCTGTACTATATGTAGGTGTGATTTTTTCAGTTGCGCATGACAGAAAATGCGATATACTCAAGCACATGCAAATGAAAAAGCATAAGGAGAGTGTTCAGTGTGTAGAAAGAAACCAGAAAATGAACTTTTCATGTAAAAACCAAGCTGTAAATCCTGTGACGAATGCCGAGGCGTTATTTACGTCATTTATAGTAGAACGTAACCTGCCTGTAAATTTTGCCGATCACGCGTGACCTTTGTCTCGCAAAATGTTTCCTGGTTCGGAAATCGCTAAACGATATGGGTGTGCTTGAACGAAAACAGTGGCTATCATTACAGAAATGTGCATGGAAGAAAGGGCAAAAATTGTATCACACTTGCAGGTGAATGCATTTTCTGTTGCTACTGATGGTAGCAATAAAAGCGACTTTAAGATATATCCCATTGTTGTAACATTTTTTAGGCCTGAACTGAATGAAATTCTGAGTTGTCTACTCTCTGTGCCTAATTTAGAAGGGGATGCTACTGGAGCTAACATTGCCAATCTTTTGCTCTCAACTTTTCGAGAATTCTGCATTCCATTAAGAAACTGCCCAGCTCTTGGTGCTGATAATGCTCCAGTAATGGTAGGATTAAAGAATGGTGTGGCAGGATGTTTGAAGCGGGAAAATAGTAACATAATCATCGTAGGCTGCTCTTATCACCTAATTAATCTTGCTGCCGAGAAGGGTGCGGCATGCTTGCCCGTAAACGTAGATGAAAGTATAATTGATATATTTTATTATCTGGAAAGGTGTGGAAAGAGGAAAGAAAAGTTCAGAGAATTTCAGACTTTACACAACACAGAGATAAGGAAAATTCTGAACCATGTGCTTACTCGATGGTTATCACTAAGAAGGTGATTAGATAGGATTTTGCTTCAGTGAGACCCTTTGGTTATATTATTCAGGAGCGAAATTGTGAGACTTGAAGACTTACAAAATTCCTAAGCACAGTTTAAGTGCAGATGTGTCTTGTTTGCCTGAAAACGTTAAGGACTGTCATAACATTTCACCTCACTCCTCAGTTAAAAGGAAAACCCAGTCATCAGTTTCATTAAAAAATGAAACTACTTATGACTAAGAGCCATGCATTGTCACGTGAAGAATAACTTTTCATGTTCCTTTCATCAAATTTGCATAAATCTTTTTGCCTTTTTCTCTCAAGTTTTATGGATATCTTTGAGAATCCAAACGTAGCTCTTCAGTCAAGTATGCCGCACATCCACTTATTGAGGTCAATTTTGTAGGAACTGTTGAAGAATGTGATTGCAAGTTTTGTGAAACCAGACATTATTAAAAGATCCTCCTCTCTCCTTGATGTAGATTATCATACTCCAGCAAATTAAAAGGATGATTGTTATCTGATGATAGGGATCTCTGCGTTTGTTTTAGTGAACACCTTGAAGTCTACTATAAGTAAGACATCATTTTCTAGCCTTAGATTTTTCATAAACAAGTGTCCGAACACTTTGACTAGTAAAATGGAACATTTGGATAAAGAAACTGATATTCTGCACTCCCAGTTCTGTAACTTTCTGCTCAAAGAAACAGACCTGGCAAAAGGAAGAATTGATGTTCAATGGGCATTGGTAGGTCAGATGAAATTAGCTGATGGTGTACTTAAATATGACAGACTCTATAAGGTGATGCTTGCTATTTTATCAATTCCACTTAGCAATGCAGAATGTGAAAGGATTTTTAGCAGAGTCACAAAGGCAAAATCACAGTTCAGATCCTTGCTGGCTGAACAAACTTTGGAGAAACGTTTAACCTTGAAATCAGTTCAGCAAGGCAAGTGCTTTGAGCAAAAATTTAGTTCCGAGTTTCTGAAGAAGGCTAAGTCAGCTGCTGGTGTGTTGAACAACAATTAGTCGTAATGTGATCACCATGTTGAAGGATGAGAAGTCACATGTTCTTACAGTTCAGGTATGTCCAGTATTTAGTATTCACTTGTAAATGATGGAATATATATATATGGGCAAAGAATTGTTAATGTATTGAATTATAAAGTATTTGTACATGTTCTGCCATCGGTGATGTGTGGTAATACGTCGCGATTTGCTGCGAATCGTGCTGTGAAATTTCTCTTGATTTTTCACTTTTGAAAGTTGGCATGTCTGCAAGTGTGAAAAGTACTGTGCCATCAGTTTAGTATCTCACACCTGGAAAATTTTAACACATATCATTTAGGAAGAATGGAAAGACAAGTTGAAACTGAGTTGAGAGAAGATCAGTTTGCCTTCAGAAGAAATATAGGAACATGTGAAGCAATCCTGACTTTCCATCTGATCTTAGAGGATCGAATCAAGAAGGACAAGCCTACGTACGTGGCCTTCATAGATCTTGAAAAGGCATTTGATAATGCTGATTTAACCAAGCTATATGAGATTCTGAAGACGGTCAGGATCAGATACCGAGAACAAAGAGTTGTCTGCAATCTGTATAAAAATCAGTCTGCAATAATACGAAGCTTTGAAAAAGAAGCAATAATCCAGAAAGGACTGAGGCATGGTTGCAGTGTGCCCGCTCCTTTTCACTGTTCATATAGAACAGGCAGTAAAAGAAATCAAACAGTAGTTTGGAAAGGGAACCCAAATCCTTGGAGAGGAAATCAAAACCCTGAGCTTTGCTTGTGATGTTGTTATTTTATCCAAGACTGCAGACGACATGGAGAAATTGCTGAATGGTATTGACATAGTCTTGGATAAGAAGTACAAGATGAAAATAAATATGTTCAAAACAAAAGTAATGAAGACCGAGGTCGATAGCTGCAGTCACTTAAGTGCAGCCAGTATCCAGTATTTGAGAGAAAGTTATTTGAACCCCACTGTCGGCAGCTCTGAAGATGGTTTTCTGTGGTTTCCCATTTTCACACCAGGCAAATCCTGGGGCTGTACCTTAATTAAGGCCATGGCCTCTTCCTTCCGAATTCTAGCCCTTTCGCCATAAGACCTATCTGTTTCAGTGTGACGTAAAGCCAATAGCAAGAAAAAAAGGTAATACGTAAGTGCAATCAAATGAAATCACATGATGCATGAAATATTAGATAAAGACTTGAAATCTTAAAGGAAGTAGACAACAATTTTTAGTTGAGTAGTAAAGTAACTAACGTTGGTAGATGTAAGGAGGACATAAAATGCAGACTAGCACAAGGAAAGAAGACCTTTCTTGTGAAAAGGAATTTGCTCACTTCAAACATTGATATAGGAATTAGAAAATGGTTTTGAAGACTTTCGTCTGGAGCGTGGCATTGTATCAAAGTTAAATATTCATTATAACTAGCTCAGCATGAAAGAGGATTGGAGCTTTTGAAATGTTGAATTACAGAAGAATGTTGAAGGTGAGATCGATAGATCAAATCACTAATGAAATGGTACTAAATTGAACTGGCGAGAGGTGGTCGATTTGGCTAAATTTGACCAGAAGAAATGATAGAATGAGAGGACACATCATAAGACACCCAGGACTTGTGCATTTGGTTTTTGAGGGAATTCTAAGTATATAAATGATAGGGGTAGACCAAGGTCTAGCAGATTGGAGCAGATGTTGGCTGCTGCAGTTGTGTAGAAATGAAAAGGTTAGTGCAGGATGGAATGGCATGGAGAGCTGCCTCAAAAAATCTATGGACTGATGACTCAAATAACAACCACCTTAACCTTTACCACTCCTCTGTCGGGTGAGGCCCGACATTACGATATTCCCGTTCCAGTCGCATGTCGGAGGAGACCCGACATGGCATTTTATCGCCCACCGCTCGTCTGCCGTCTCTTAGCCGACAAAATACACGATGTTATATTGTACTGCCATCTTTTGGTTCCGCGTGGAACTTTGTAGAATCCAGATACTATTCGACAATCAGTCAAAAATCCATTATTTAGATGGCAGTGTAGCCGTCAGCTGTCAAATCACGCACATAGTAAACAAACATGGCCGCCATGTGCTCTTCTAGTTATATATATGTTGTATATGTCAGGCAACACACAAAACCTCAGTATTTTCGCACCTCTGCTCCTAATGAATATATCTAATAGCATTTCACGATGCCTAAAAGTGAACAGACGATGGTCGGTTTGTGTACCGTAACCCAACATGTACCTGATGCTGACGGCTGGCACGATTATAAATCAACAGATTCAAATTTCAAGAAATTGCCGTTTACAGTGGTTTCAGCCTACATACTACCGCGAGGTATGAAAACAGAGACTGAATAGAGTTTTTCAATTGCTTTTTAGCGATAATTTGTACACTAAATTATTAAATAAACCAATCGGTATGCGATAACGGTAATAATAATAATAATAATAATAAAAATGCAAAATAATTCGTCTTAAATTCCACATATTGCTTTTATTTGCTCCTGTATAGCGTGCTGTAAACGTGCATAGCCTAACTACATCATTTAAAACCAAGTGCTATCTCCAAAATCGTGAAAGATAAAAATGTACATTTAAAATACGAGTAGTAGAGGCAACACAGAGAACTTTAATTCGAGGGGTAAGGGTTAATTAAGACTATGGTCGCTTCTTGCCACTTACAGCTCTTCTCTGCCCCATCACTGCAATAAGACATGTCTGTGTTACTGTGAGGTAAAGGAAATAGTACCCAAAAAAATTCATTGGTCTTGGCAGACTAATTTGTGGTAGCACTGCCTAGCTAAGAATGTAAAGTTATGGGATACTAACTCACTCCTTGTTTCTTTGGTATGCATTTGGTAATACCTGGGCTCTCTGCTGCACATGGGACATAACGTACAACAGGTGAGATGGAAGATTCATATTTCATGGTAGCTGTACTTGCTGGTATAGAGTAAAGCTTAGTGGTCTGGATTTTTAAGAAATATCTTGTTTGCAGTGAGTAAAATAATTATGAGTATTTCTGTACACTTTTTTAATGGTTTTATATGTGATATGATTGATCCACAATAAAAAGTATCCCTGAATATTTTAATAGGATGCTTTTCTTCTGCTGAACTGCACTCACTGATTTTAAGAAACCCCTATTTTTGGAAACGATCCCTAAATATTATTGAAATTTTGAAATTTCTTGCATACTGGCAGATAATAAATTATAATGTTCATTTGTTTGTGATTATATTAATAGATGTGTGCAAATTGCAACTCTGATATATATTAATTTCCACAGGAACATTCTCAACTTGTATCGATACATCTGAAACAAGAAGTCAAATTAGAGTTAACAGAGTCGGGGCCAGCACAGGTAAATGCATTTGAGGTAACGTAAATAATTGGGTAAGCCATTTTTTGATAAAGGTAATAGTGGGAAGATGGCCAAACAGATTTCATTGTGTGATCCTTCATTTCAGTATATGCAGTTTGAATGTCCTAGGGAAAACATAAATATTTAAAACCTGATTTGCATATCTGCCTTGATTGGTTACAAGACCTCGCACTAGGTATTGTGTGGTGGATGGTATATTTTCAAAGTCCTCCAGTACATATGATGTAGAAGCTGGTGTCATTTCTACTAATGCTTTTGACTGTGTGAATATCTTAGAACATAGAGTTTCGGTATGTTTTCGTTTGTTACTTTTATTGATGCTCTGTAGTATAACGTGAAAAAACTATAGATCTGATTTCAATGAGGCACTCCTTTTTTTTTTTTTAGGGTATTTATTCAGAATATGCTCTAAAATGTAGTCGTTTTCATAGCCTTGTTAGGCATCCTATATGATGTTCTAATTTTCTTCACATAGTTCCAAGGTTTCCATTGGGTATTGTAATTCATAGTTAGATGTTGTGTGGCAACTAGCATTTTTCCAAGGCCAGCTGCCTCATATCATCCAACAGCTGATACAGTTCCAAGATTCTTTGCAATATGCATAGTGTATGGCAGCTGTTATATTGCAGTAATTGCCTATTTCAGGCTGTGGCATATTGGCTTGTTTTTATGACAGTTGTGTAGACTCCGTGGCTCGGGTAACAGTGCACCAGCCTCTCACCACTGAGTTCCATGGTTCGTATCCTGGTCACTCCATGTGAGATTTGTGCTGGACAAAGAGGAGGCGGGACAGATTTTTCTCTGGGTACTCCTGTTTTCCCTGTCATCTTTCATTCCAGCAACACACTAATATCATTTCATTTCATCTGTCATTCATTAATCAATGCTTCAGAGGAGTGCAACAGGCTTCGGCAGCCGGGACAATTCCTATCCTCGCTGCTAGATGGGGCTTCTTTGATTCCATTCCTGACCCAGTCGAATGACTGGATTTTCATTTTTATGACACTTGTGTGAATTTTGTATAACTTGTTTCATGAAGTTTGGATATCAGAAGCTGTCAGAGTTATCTTCACTAAATAGAATTTCAGATGCAAATTAGTGTACTACTACGTGTGTTGGGGATCATCCCCATCCTTGCAGTCGATCCTGCGGAGACCCATCTGACAAGAAATTGTTTGCAATGAGACTTGGTAGAATGATGAGTGAAGGCAAAAAACTTGATTATAATAATATTTCTGCTGCAATATATAAGTACTTAAAAGTAGTACATTATTGCTGCAGTTTTAAATGTAATATGGTGTATCAGAGTTATCAGTTGCAATGAAACTTAGTAAAATGGTCAACGGAGACATCAAAACTTTGTCTAACTCCTATCATTCTTATATAATAATGTGTGTCTCTGGAAATATTTGTCATTGGAAAGAAATATAATGAATAACTTGTCTTCAGAAAAAATTATTCAGAAACCATCTGGGAATGTTGGTAGTTAAGTAATGAACATGGGGAGCTTTGTTGGGATGAGGATCATTATATGTCTGCTTTATAGTTAGAATCCTCTTTACAATGGAAAGGAACAAAGCAGTGGAGCACATAATTCAATAAACAAACTAGCTTGTTGTTATGGAATAAGGTGCAATTGAACAAGAATTGTGTAAGGATGTGTATATTATCCTTGTCCTTTCAAGTTTCTCCTTTTCTGTTGCTACCTGTTCAAGTGCTATCATATCATTTTGGGTTCCCTTTTGTTTTCCTATCTTTCTATATAATTACGACTTGTTTCAACCCTTCCTTTCTTCCTTTGCATTTCATAAATCATTACATTGGAAGATAAATTAATGATTATTTTATTGCGGCAATATGAAATTTATTTTGTTAGGTGCTTCTTGTATATGTATATTTTACTCTTCCTTCGTTATTTCTTACTTATAGCCTTCTGCAGGTATCGAGGAGGAGATGTTCATAGAACATCAACCTGTTCCAAATATCAAAGAAGAAGACAAGTAAGTACACTATGAAACCTACATAAGGCATCTCTGAAAACCATAAAGAGTATATAGTGGGACGTAAAGCCAGTAACATTACTATTTAAACCTACAGAATATGAAATATCTTGTTTATTTGTTCACTTTCACAATCAGTGTTAGGTTTTTTTCTATGTCTGTGAACCGGCCATTTTTGTTGCTTTAATTATTTCTTTACGTGGTTACCTTTATACTCTAATACTCTAGTGGTTAGAGATAAGTGAATTATTCAGGAATTTTAAGATCATGTTTAATCTGTTTTTAGATATAGTTCTATTTAATCATTTCTGTAAAAGTTTTCTGATGTAAATCAGGTATTTCTGAAAAATGTCTTCATTCTTTCACTGTCACTGGAGTTTTTTTTTTCATATTTTTTTCATGTGAAATGTGATCTGCTACTATTTCCCCCAAAGCATTCTCAATTTTATCAGAAATACAGCATTACCTCCAGTTAAACACAGAAATAGATTGCTAAGTAACTGGACAATTCAACATTGTTTGATTTTATAGTATAACGAATGAAATAATTACTTCAAACTATGGTAATTAAGAACAGAAAGTTGGTAAACCAAAGCTTCATTGATCAATATATTTGTTTGATATATTTATATTGGCTTCTTTTCTTAAAATTGACCTCATTTTTGAACTGTTGCTTGTAGATATATTAACTTAAAATCTGTCAGAGTTGCATTTTACACAAATGCACTCACATCCAGTTTTGCACAGTACGGGACACCCTACTTGTGTGAGGATTGTCACATTTGTAAAAGGATTTAGATGGTAAACTGTACATTTTTCCAAAGTGAATGTGAAGTAGTCTTTCTCTCACATCCACAATAATTATACATATCACACAGCGGTCAACTAGGTCTTCATGTACAAAGAAAACCATTCATAATCCTTCATCATTGTCGTACTGAGCTGTGCAGTGTACATATCCGTTGGTAACTTTCATCAGGGAATCTCAGCAAGAATCCTTTGAATTTAAGTATTTCTTGTAGGCAGTGACTGGTAGTGACAACATACACTTACAGTTTGAGACACCTTACTGGTGTGAGGTTAGGTGAATGTTATCAAGCGTACAAGTTTGATATCTTAGTGTTACAAGCTTTGTATACAGACAAATCCCAAAGTTCCAGTAGCCTGTTAAACACACACGTGTATTGAACATTGCGATGAAGGCAACCATGTTGCAAAATAAAATGTCACTAGAGAATGGATAGCTGGCCTGAGTGGCTCAGACGGTGAGGCACTGGCCTTCTGACCCCAACTTGGCAGGTTTGTTCCCAGCTCAGTCCGGTGGTATTTGAAGGTGCTAAAACACTTCAGCTTCATGTCGGTAGATTTACTGGCACGGAAATGAACTCCTGCGAGGCTAAATTCCAGCACCTCGGGGTCTCCAAAAACTGTAAAATGTAGTTAGTGTGATGTAAAGCAAATAACATTATTATTATTAGAGAATGGAGAACTGTTTCTCCACTTGAACATACAGGTCATTTCACTAAGTCATTTGATAGCAAAATTAAGTACATTTCTCTTTGATTCTCCCTGTTCCTTCAAAGACTTATTATATAGATGGTTTGTGCATTAAAACACTTTGCTGAACTGCAAGAAAATTGTGCTGGTCTTCTCACCAGTTGTTACCTATTTATGTCGCTTGCAATTTAGAGAATGCACTAATTATTCACAATTTCATTTGCTGAACTGTGCATATTCTTTGATTGTGGTTGTTAGTTGAGTATCAGTCTTTAACCTGGTATGAAACAGTTCCCTAAGCCATGGCTTCTTCTGGAAAATTTGTTGTTAATGATAATTATTGCAAATATTGATATCATGTAAGTGAAGGTCATAAACTTGAAGCTAAAACAGTGTACACTCAGTTTCCTGTGTTACTGATCACATCATTCTCTTTTGTTTGAAAATCTGCAGAGGATAATTCTAATTGAATGGGCTAATATCATTACAGAGCATGGAATGAGGCTTAATGTATGGAAGATTAAAATGCTGGCTGGTGTTATTAAAATGTATGTGAGATATCCTCCAGGATTGAAAATGGTTTGGTCAAATCACCTTGGAACAATTATCACTTCAGATGGTAAACAAGATGTAGAACTGAACCACTGTTTACAATATATTTCAGTTCAGTAGGATTATAATGGGAAAGAGTTACATGATGGAAGAAGGCAAAAGACAGAAAATGTTGGGAGCATGAGAAAACGGTGATTGATATGAGTAGTAAATAGTGTAGAAGAGCTATTGATTGGATGTTAATCGGGGATTTAAATGAAACTGGGTTAATATGTAGGACACTGGGAGTAACAGGATAGATGAATCTGGCGTCAACAGTCCTTCACTTTAATGGCAGTGATACATTTAAATTCTGGGTTTAGTATATCCAGAGAATTGGGGTAGGCTCGAAAGTAGTAATGAGATTACAGTGAACTGAAATTGAAGTTAAGGATTATGTAAAGTTTTAGTGTTGAACTGTGGAAGTATTGTAAGGAATGTGATAGAATTAAGTAATTTAGTAAAAGAAGTAATTTAACTAATTTAAAAAAAGAAGTAATAAAATTTACATATGATAACAATGACATTTACAATAAGATACAAAAGTTGAAAACTAGAAAAGCGGGTGGAATAGATCAGATTTCTGGGGATATGCTAAAGACAATGGGTTGGGATATAGTACGATATCTAAAGTATTTGATTATTGTCTGGTCGGACGAGCTATACCAGATGAATGGAGAGTTGCTATAGTAGCCCCTGTGTATAAAGGAAAGGGTGATAGACATAAAGCAGAAAATTACAGGCCAGTAAGTGTGACATGCATTGTATGTAAGCTTTGGGAAGGCATTTTTTCTGATTATATTAGACATGTTTGTGAAAATAATAACTGGTTCAATAGAAGGCAATTCGTTTGTAGGAAAGGTTATTCCACTGAAGCTCAACTTGTAGGATTGTAGCAAGATATAGCAGATATCTTGGATTCTGGAGGTCAAATGGACTGTATCGCGATTGACCTGTCTAAAGCATTTGATAGGGTGGATCATGGGAGACTACTGGCAAAAATGAGTGCAATTGGACTAGACTAAAGAGTGACTGAATGGGTTGCTATATTTCTAGAAAATAGATCTCAGAGAGTTAGAGTAGGTGAAGCTTTGTCTGACCCTGTAGTAGTTGAGAGGGGAGTTCCTCAGGGCAGTGTTATCGGACCTTTATGTTTTCTTATATATATAAATGATATGAGTAAAGGAGTTGAGTCGGAGGTAAGGCTTTTTGCAGATGATGTTATTCTCTATAGAGTGATAAATAAGTTACAAGATTGTGAGCAACTGCAACGTGACCTCGAAAATGTTGTGAGATGGACAGCAGGTTATGGTATGTTGACGGGGTTAAAAGTCAGGTTGTGAGTTTCACAAATAGGAAAAGTCGTCTCAGTTTTAATTACTGCGTTGATGGGGTGAAAGTTCCCTTTGGGGATCATTGTAAGTATCTAGGTGTTAATATAAGGAAAGATCTTCGTTTGGGTAATCACATAAATGGGACTGTAAATAAAGGGTACAGATCTCTGCACATGGTTATGAGGGTGTTTAGGGGTTGTAGTAAGGATGTAAAGGAGAGGGCATACAAGTCTCTGGTAAGACCCCAACGAGAGTATGGTTCCAGTGTATGGGACCCTCACCAGGATTACCTGATTCAAGAACTGGAAAAAATCCAAAAAAAAGCAGCTCGATTTGTTCTGAGTGATTTCCGACAAAAGAGTAGCGTTACAAAAATGTTGCAATGTTTGGGTTGGGAAGAATTCAGAGAAAGAAGAAGAGCTGCTCGACTAAGTGGTATGTGGAAATTCTAACTTCCCATGGAGGGAATTAGATATTTTTCCACCAATAGAGCGTATCAAAAATCAGATATAAAAGTAGATGTATGGCTTTTCAGGCGTTTGCTCTATTAACCAGCATTTCGTCTTAGGTCTGACACTAGACTCTTCAGAGCGGAATGTGTCAGACCCTACCCACTGATGCTGGGGTGTAAGCAGGTGAACTTACCAGAAGCCTCTTATGAGGCACTGTCTGATAACTGCATACGGGAGATAAAACTCCACAATGGAATTAATGCCCGCCTAGCAATTCCAAATGGAAATTCTATGGTGGTATGTTCCGAGCTGTTAGCGGAGAGATGGCGTGGAATGACATTAGTAGACGAATAGGTTTGAATGGCGTATATAAAAGTAGGAAAGATCACAATTTGAAGATAAAGTTGGAATTCAAGAGGACAAACTGGGGCAAATATTCATTTATAGGAAGGGGAGTTAGAAATTGGAATAACTTATTAAGGGAGACATTCAATAAATTTCCAATTTCTTTGAAATAATTTAGGAAAAGTCTAGGAAAGCAACAGATAGGTAATCTGCCACCTGGGCGACTGCCTTAAATGCAGATCAGTATTGATTGATTGATTGATTGATTGATTGATTGATTGATTGATTGATTGATTGATTGAAAGTATATTTATCTGATACTGTAATAGGAGTTGCCTCATAGCTACAAAATGGCGCTGTGGATGTGGATTCACCCCCCACACAACTGGATTGCTTGTATCATAGTGACAGGACAGGTGTCATAAGAGTATTCGATCTGGTGAAATAAGAATTTGTCTGCTTTCAGCATGTTAATGCTGAGAAACATAAGATTGTAGGTGCTGGGCTTACCTCTGAAGATAATTGGCCACTTGATATTTTTGGGTTTCACAGACCTGTGAGCAGTAGCACTGATGCTGAAGTAGAAGTATTTCATGAGTTCGTCAGTTATGTACAAAATTAAACAGAAAGGAACATGTTAACTTTGGTGCTTGCACAGCCTGAAATTGTAGACAGAAAACTTTGCTCTACATCTTCAGAACAAAAATCTTGACTGTTTGCGAGGAAGTCTTCTACAAGAATGACTTGACTTACTTATTTCCTGTGGCTCCTTCAGGAGCATAAGGTTTGGATAGATTTTCGCCAGCGGACTCTTCTGCAGGCCATCCGACGTAGTTCTCCCCAGGTTTTTCCTGCCTCAGTTGCCTCCTCCAATACAGATCTCTTCCAGGTCTGCCGTGGTCGACCCCACTTTCGTTCTTCATTTCTCTGATAATCTGTTTCAGCTTCCCATTTTCTCTCATTGTATGAACATTCCAACATCCAAATCGTGTTACCTGTTTCACGCTAAAGGTCGTCAGATTTTTGTCCCTCCGGCTATTTTTCATCTCTGCTTCTTTAATAGGTTTATTTAAGAGCTTACGCGTTATTGGCTCATAAACTCTGAGTGCCTTGGTGGGGCTGCCACCTTAAGGCCAAGGCACTGACCCTTACATGGATGTTGGTGTATATACTGAAGAAAGAGCATTTCCTCTCCTCTTCTTAACAGTGTATACTTCGGTTATACCGCCGGTACTCGGTCGCCATTTACCCAGTCTGTGATAACAGGGAGCACCGCAAGAAGGTTGGGTTTGACATTTGGCTGTGTATTACGCATCATCAGCCCCTGCTCCCCTCTACAAGAATGAGGGTTTGAATTTAAAAATATTCTACTATTAGAGAAGTTATCTGTGAAATATAAAGAGCTTCACCTTGATTTCTTGGTACAGTATGAGCCCAAAAGCCCATATCATGTCTAGATAGGTATATAATTGTAGTGGATGGTCTCAGTTCACCAAATGTTGACTGGGAAGGAAATGTGAAAGACAGGAAGCATGAGGAAATGGTAAATATGTTAATCTAGAAAGGACAGGTGAATCCAAAAGTGATAGAAACAGCTCAGGGAAAGAATAATCAGGACTGATAAAATCACTTGAGCTGTATAGAGAAACTGAAGGTGTAGGTGGTAGAAGTAATAATGGAGCAGTTTTATATGTAGTTAAGAATAGAAAGGAAGGTTGTAAAAGTAAGAATATTAATTATGTAGTATTGTAGGGTGGAGAAAAGGGAGATTTTAAAAGGCAATTATGGTCAGTGAAGAGTGGTTAATAAAAAGTAAGCCATCTCTGCAATGGGTTTAAAATAATTGGTCAGATGTGTAAAGACAGTACTTACCTTTAATGGTGGTAAGGAATATCCACTGAGGGAAGAAAATTAGCAGTCATGCAAAATTTATGGAAAAATACAAGGATATGTATATTTACCTTAAGACAGAGAAAGGTGTCAAGAAGGATATCCCGGAATTTATTAATGGAGAAGCCAAATCTGTTTGCGGGGATTTACAGAACTCAGTAGTCAGCTGTTGGCTACAAGTATTATATCCAGGTTGAAGAGGTGACTAATATTGGTGAGAAAACTGGAATATCTACAGTTATATTTACAAAATTATATTAACAATGAAAGCTAGAAAAGCAGCTTAGATTGATATGATTTATGGGGTTATATTTAAGGCAGTGGGTTAAAATATAGTACAATACCTCAAGTACCTATATATCTGCATGTAGGAATTATAACAAATGAAGGAAGAGTTTCTATAATAGTCGCAGTGCACAATGGAAAGTGTGTGAGATATGATGCAGATATATATGGGCCAGAGAGCTTGATATGTGTTGCATGAAAAGCAGCGTTATTGGACCTTTATGTTTTCTTATATATATCAATGATACGAATAAAGAAGTGGAATCAGAGATAAGACTTTTCGCAGATGATGTTATTCTGTACAGAGTAATAAATAAGATACAAGATTGTGAGCAACTGCAAAATGACATTGATAATGTTGTGAGATGGAGTGTAGGCAATGGTATGATGATAAACGGGGTTAAAATTCAGGTTGTGAGTTTCACAAATAGGAAAACTCCTCTCAGTTTTAATTATTGCGTTGATGGGGTGAAAGTTCCTTTTGGGGATCATTGTAAGTACCTACGTCTTAATATAAGGAAACATCTTGATTGGGATAATCACATAAATATGATTGCTAGTAAAGGGTACAGATCTCTGCACGTGGTTATGAAGGTATTTAGGGGTTGTAGTAAGGATGTAAAGGAAAGGGTATATAAGTCTCTGCTAAGACCCTAACTAGAGTATTGTTCCAGTGTATGGGACCCTCACCAGGATAACTTGATTCAAGAACTGGAAAAAATCCAAAGAAAAGCAGCTCGATTTGTTCTGGGTGATTTCTGACAAAAGAGTAGCGTTGTAAATTTTTTACTGGGAAGACTTGGGAGAAAGGAGGCAAGCTGCTGGTCTAAGTAGTATGTTCTGAGCTGTCAGTGGAGAGATGGCATGGAATGACATCAGGAGACAAATAAGTTTGAGTGGTGTCTTTAAAAGTAGGAAAGATCACAATATGAGTATAAAGTTGGAATTCAAGAGGACGATTTGGGGCAAATGTTCGTTTCTAGGAAGGGAAGTTAGGGATTGGAATAACTTACCAAGGGTGATGTTCTGTAAATTTCCAATTTGTTTACAATCATTTAAGAAAAGGCTAGGAAAACAACAGATAGGGAATCTGCCACATGGGCGACTGCCCTAAATGCAGATTAGTAGTGATTGATAAAAGAAAGCTGTTGAAAAGCATTCTTGCTGATTAGATAAGGCATGATATAGATGTTGATTCCCATAGGGAATGTGAAATATTTGTCCCGAATGATAAATTTATAATACCAATATAAATGGTCCGTTATTGGACATTATAAATTTTCCAGCTAACTCATTCCTGTTCCCGGTGTTTCGCCCTCGTGTGCTAGGTTGGGCTCATCAGTTGGTACCTAGCACACCTACCAAGACGCTGGCTAGTGCATACCGTGGAGGCCACTGCGTAGGCTACTTGGAGCTACCGGCGGTGCCAATTCACTATGAGAGACTTTGTCTCTTTACCTGAAATTGATGCCTGCTTCGCTATCAGATGATATAGATGTTGATTCCCATAGGGAATCTGAAATATTTGTCCTGAATGAGTAAATTTATAATACCGATATAAATGGTCTGTTATTGGACGTGATAAATTTTCCAGCTAACTTATTCCTGGTTAGCCAAACTTACACTGTTATAGAAATTATCCATATATACCACGTACCCCTGCTCAAGGTAGGGATTCAGTAATTTCAACACTGTGTCTGAGTGAAATTCCACTTCCACCATAAATTTTGAGAGTGCAAATATATCCTGAACTAAACTCGCACACCATCCGGACTAAATTGCCATACTCAGTAAGTTTTCCAGCGTTGCAAATTCGAAATTTGAAATGCCCTCTTCAAGCTAGCATCCCCTCATTCAATGCAATCTTTTTGGCTGGAATGTGTATGGTTGAATATTTATTGCTCAATATTTCCAAAATAGATCTAATTTTATACAACCTATCTGTACTATCGGCATAATGATTAACGTCACTGAAGTGAACAAATAAAAGAATATGAAGAAAGTGTGTTTGGGACATTGTTTCAGGAAATAACAGAGTCTGAAGAACAGGGTCTTCGGTCCAGGCTTTTGGACTATACCTGTGATGAACATCTACCGTAAAAAAAAATATCAACTCGGAGACATCAATCAGTTTCCAGGATTGCATTATCGAATTCTTTGTGAAAGGCTGGGGCGCTGCTGTCATCACTTCACTCGTGCATAGATTCGTCTGCTCACACACATCCTGATAAAATTTGTTATTCATAAAAACTCACCTAACTCATAATGTCCTGCCCATTTTCTATTTAAACTTTTAGACCTGGATTCCTTGTAAATGTTGGAACAGGTGGACAGTAACTGGGATGACATGTATCACTAGGGACCAAAAAAATTAGCATCTATTTGCTTCAAGATTAGCATCTGTTTTTTTCCAAAATTAGCATCTATTTACAAAGTTAAAGTAGTCACATGGCATTATTAATTTTAACGATTCCAAGTTTATGAAGTGCAATTATTGTCCTTGGTTCACACACAGTACAAATTTATTGTTCACACAAAAGCATATTCAGTACTTCGGCATTGCTTTTTTTTTTTTTTTCGAATTGCACTGTCTGTCTGCAACTACTGTGTTGCAATGAGACAACATGCACTCGCTATCTACGTTGTTGGGGTCCACAACAACTCAAGAAAGTATTTAGCAAATATGCCGAACTCTGTCTGAACTTCAGTTAATGCAAGCATGACATCACATTTTTTACTTTCTTTCATCTGGGTTTGAATTGCATGTTTCAGAGAACAGTAACCAGACCAGATATTGTTTTGTGAAAGATGTGTTACTCGAAACAATTTCTGAAGCTCAACTAATTTATCAGTGTTATTTAAAATTATATTTTTTGGATACAAAGCTTGAGAAATTGACACAAAATGCTTATGGTTGGGGTCTTTAGCTTTCAATGTGGCTACCTTGCACTGTGAAGAATGAGCAGCTTTAACAAATGTGTCTCTACATGCAGCCTGCTGTAGAGGAGTGAGCTTGATGAAAGCATCATTAGTTGCCGCAGAAAAGTTCCTGTCACAAACGAAGGTAAAACTGGCGTTAAGGTTATGCAGTTAGGGCTAAAGGAGATGAGAGGTAGTGTACCTGTCCAAGGCTTCAGTACATAAACAAGTTACCGTGTTTCATAAGTATGATATTAGAATGGAGCACCCCCGACCCGGTTGACGAAGGCTCACCCTCTCCTACTAGAATGATTCGCTAACTGAGTCGGTATCGCATTTTCGGGTCTGACTGGTGCATTCGATGGGGCTATGATTTTCTAATAATCTCTAGAGTAGGGTAATATTAATTATGAGAGGAACACTATTTCATTACTAATGAGAATAGAAGCAATATCTTGTATAACAATTTTACTATACTAGTGAAACACATATTATTCACATGGATATGCCATACAAACACTTTACATATGGTATTGAAGGTTATCTTGACGTTTAAATGTTCGGTAGTCTTTCTCTACACTTCATTATGAGTTCAATTATTCAAACTTAAGAGGCATTCCCTCTTGAACGATTTACACTATCTCAGACTTAGAGAGGCGTTTTCTCTCGAATTATTTCACTCTACACATACACTGATCACTTTACGTACAAATTTAATCAGTATGGACATACCCTGCTATAATCCTGTTTACTTGCCGAGAATTGATATATTCAAACTATATCAAGTTATGATATAGGCCTACTAACGTTGACGAACTGAAATATACGAAGGTTACTTATGTGTACACTCCCAAGCCTTTGAAAGTCGTACCACAACATTTCCTTAAGTTAATCATTGCTGAATAGGCAATGTAATAAACACGATCATTTCATTAGGATTTCTATCAATACACATATCAGGACATAATTTACACAACGTTGCTACCTGTGGACAAGCATAGAGCGACTCGAATACCAGACATCATAAACAGAGTATCATAGCACTACCTGTAAGAGATGGATGGGAACAAATGCACTTCAAACTTACACAATGAGTCACAGATGGCCCAAGTCTCCTGCTGCTGGTGACGGTAAATATAAGCTTTCACTGTCTCCTGGAGTGAACCCAGGATCTTCTGAGACGGGATATATCTAACCTGGAACTCCTTACTCGCTGTAAATAATTATGAAATAAATTGGAGGAATCCTTGTTTTAATACACATCAGACTCTATGCGACGTTGGCAATATTTAAATTGATGCACGTAATCATTGTACCGAGAGGATTGAACCAGCTACTTGTATTCTTTCCGCTTTCAATGCAACAAACACTTTCCTCCGTCCCTTTTGACGGGCTCGTAAAACTCCCAGCTGTGTCGCCCATGACCCAGTTCCAACATCGGCCACTGAGCTCTCTCATACAATTGCTTCACGGTAAATGAACTCACGTTTTTTCTTTCTAGCCACAATGGCATCACATTAAACATTGGCTCTAAATCCGGCCGTACCCATCATCTTCATAGCGCGGTATCCACTTCGCGCATATTAATAACAGATTCCAGAGGAAACCTTACATTTTTCTGCACAATATACCCTAGGGCTACAGCCTGCTTAGCCATCACATTCCATCTCTCGGTATCCTGACTACAATGCTATGTAATGAGGAACCCCTGCCACACGGGTCCAAATTACCTCATGCATCCACGAGCTAAATAATTTAACAATATATACCCCAATCTCATATCTTCATCCGTTGTTTCAGCAGCCTTAATTAAAAGTCAGAAGGACTCCCTACGAGCTCGTGAAGTGCAAAAAAAAATTAATTACTGAGTGATCTTTGATGACTCATATTTGCTATAGAAGAGATGATAACTGGAGTCATTTTTACAGAATATTTGAGCCCTCTTTACTTGACAGCACTTCACACTTAATTAATCTAAGGTCCTTAAAATTACATCATGCATTACGAAACCCTTATATAAAAAATGGAAGTAAAATATGGTTATTCCAAACCATGATGAAGGTATTCCATAAAAGACCCAAAATAAAAATAAAATTATTATTGTTATCCCTTTGAAATCACATATTGGCGATCTACATTACATCCACATTCAAATTTACTCTGTATTTACAATGTGATATGACTTTCAAAGCTACGTAATATTTGGAAATGTACTCAGCCTCAGGATACCACGAACACAGCTTTACAGGAGGGCATGCCATGAATTTACTCTGCTCTCATGACGTCATCAGCAATGTGAAGTCCTTTGATGACCACCTGGCTAGTCACGAACATGATGGCTTGATCTCGTGCGACATTCCAGATGTTCTCTGCTACACCAGGCGAAATTCCGGCAGACAGCTAGATGTCTCGTTCTCTCTGCTACACAGGCGAAATTCCGGCAGACAGCTAGATGTCTCGTTCACTCCGACGTTCTTGTAGACTCCTTATGTAAATGAGGGGAAGTTATCTCATGTGAATGCATTAATGTTACACATCACAAATTAAATATATGGTTGGATCTGCTCAATGGCACAAGCATTCCAACCCCTATGTCGGTAATGTCCCTGAAGACCGACAATATTCCCTTCTCATCTACCTATCCTTTTTATAGATAGCAGACAGCTACTCTGGACCCTGAAATTCCACTGGTTCACTTAGAAACTTCACTGGTTAGGCCACTATCGGCTTAGCACTCTCGTATTTTGAGACAATCATTCAGGCATGCTATATTGCACTTAGTCATTCGTAAGTCGAGCTTTCTACTGCATTAGGGATTGATCTAACATGTCGCTCCCCTAATCATGCCGACAATGAGCCATTCATTCACTTTCCTTATATTTCTCATTTATATCGAGTACACACGCTCCACGTACTTAGTTAAATATGTGCCTATTTATGTTAATTGAGCAGTCTTAGTTTAGGCATATATGAGGCTCGATGCACGACCTCTTCATCATGTGGACAGCAGTCATTACGGTTTCGTACCGTTCCTACTATATTAATTAGCAGTACACCGTACGCGCAGACAACTTACTCAGATTGTGGTTATTTCCACATATATTCACAAACTTTAATAAGTCACTGCATTACACTGCTCAAATTACAGGTTGATTTCCTCATAAACGACTCGCACACAAATCACGACGAACTACTAACGAACTGGCGTTGAACTGGAAATGAACTGGTAGTGTCTGCTCTTCAGCTCCTTACTATATTGGCGAGATGCCCTGGTACTAGCAGTGGGGGGAAAATGCAACCCCTTCTCAAAATGTGCTCCGGTTTTATGCAACTTAGAGTAACGAACAGGATATCAAATTGTAGCTCCTGTATTCCCATTTTCACTGAGTGAATATTATTAAAATAGCTTCGTAGATTCTCAAGCAATCTTAAAAGCGTCCTTTCGTCTCTGTTGGTGAATGATGACGAGCACTAGGGGAATCCTACAGTTCACTGGCACGGTTGGGACTCAACATCTGTTAGCCATTAAGACGCACCCTTGTTACGGCGTAGCTACCGTTCTTTCAGTTAAGTAGAGCACTTCTTGGTCTCATAATTATGCGTAAAATTCCCTGATTCAAATGAATGTTTGCACGTTACTCTCCGTCGAGTATCTTGCGATTTATAAAAATTAACAGGGAAAAACAATTGAACTCGATGAGTTGGCAGTGGTGAATGAATGAGGGAAATAGGGTGTAATGTTAGTTCTCACATTGGATATTCTCCCTCGACTCGGCTAGTGACCTAGATTCTCTGTCACATGATAACGCGTCTCTTTCTGTCTTGCTCGTGGTTGGAGTGAGAAAACTTTGAGTACCAGCGCTCTTGCACTGCCTTGCTGCTAATTACCAGCAACTAGAGTTGGGTCGCGCGACTCAGGATACTGCCAATCGTATCCCGTAGCGGGTGGATAAGTTCTAACTTGGGCAGTTTTTATCGTAGAATGATGCGGAAAACGGCATATTTCATCTCCTGGGTATCATAACATACTATATGTGATGTTATGAACGGTCACAGTGGGATACAGAGACCCTTCAAGTTCAGTAAGGAGGTCAACCAATCCAGCTGCATGATCTGTGACAAAAACCCTGTGGAAGAAGTCTATTCACTTCTTGGTCACTCAGATCAGTCAGGTACTTAATACCACAGTTATTGAAGTCTTTCATGTCAGACATCATCAGTAAAGTAAGCACTCAAATAGAAGACAAGCTATTCCATCGGGTTATGACAGGTGCAGGATAAAGCTTTGCTTCCTTTGAAGCACCACACTTTGATGTTAAGAATTGTGCATAATTATATTTTTGCTTTCCTATGTTCAAAAATGCAGACTTTACCATTGCAACCGCATGATTTAAATCTGTCATCACTGCTACCCAACTATTGCCAACCAAGCTGATCTTATGTACCCAGCACTGTACATGCATTAAATGATCCCCTATGACTACACTTGATGTTTCATAACACCGGGTCATGTATGGGGCACTGTCACTAACAAACACTTTAACTGCATCATATGGTACACTAAAACTGCAGAGCTTCTAAAACAGCATGACCGGGCGAGTTGGCCGTGCGCGTAGAGGCGCGTGGCTTTGAGCTTGCATCCGGGAGATAGTAGGTTCGAATCCCACTATCGGCAGCCCTGAAAATGGTTTTCTGTGGTTTCCCATTTTCACACCAGGCAAATGCTGGGGCTGTACCTTAATTAAGGCCACGGCCGCTTCCTTCCAACTCCTAGGCCTTTCCTATCCCATCGTCGCCATAAGACCTATCTGTGTCGGTGCGACGTAAAGCCCATAGCAAAAACAAAACAGCATGAGAGCAGTTTGTAGCATTTCCTGCATCAAGATAGTTCACAGAAACAACGTGCAGCTCTCTTTTCGATCCGACTGGGACTTGGAATATCTGTAGTTTTATCACAGAGTATGTTGATGGTCTTCCCCACTAGAGCCTCTGTTGTTCTTTCCTGGTGGTCAGAAGCAACTTCTAGAATGGAAGAAGGACCTCAAATTATACATACATACATTATCATTATACACTGTTATGCCTTTCAGCGTTCAGTCTGCAAGCCTCTGTGAATTTACTAAACGTCGCCACAATCCTCGATTTGCAACTAGTGTTGTGGCCTCATTTAGTTCTATACCTCTTATCTTTAAATCGCTAGAAACCGAGTCTAACCATCGTCATCTTGGTCTCCCTCTTCTTCTCTTACCCTCCATAACAGAGTCCATTATTCTCCTAGGTAACCTATCCTCCTCCATTCATCTCACATGACCCCACCATCGAAGCCGGTTTATGCGTACAGCTTCATCCATCGAGTTCATTCCTAAATTAGCCTTTATCTCCTCATTCTGAGTACCCTCCTGCCATTGTTCCCACCTGTTTGTACCAGCAATCATTCTTGCTACTTTCATGTCTGTTACTTCTAACTTATGAATAAGATATCCTGAGTCCATCCAGCTTTCGCTCCCGTAAAGCAAAGTTGGTCTGAAAACAGACCGATGTAAAGATAGTTTCGTCTGGGAGCTGACTTCCTTCTTACAGAATACTGCTGATCGCAACAGCGAGCTCACTGCCTTAGCTTTACTACACCTTGATTCAATCTCACTTACTATATTACCATCCTGGGAGAACACACAACCTAAATACTTGAAATTATCGACCTGTTCTAGCTTTGTATCACCAATCTGACATTCAATTCTGTTGAATTTCTTACCTACTGACATCAATTTAGTCTTCGAGAGGCTAATTTTCATACCATACTCTTTGCACCTATTTTCAAGTTCCAAGATATTAGACTCCAGGCTTTCGGCACAGTCTGCCATTAAGACCAAGTCATCAGCATAGGCCAAACTGCTTACTATATTCCCACCTAACTGAATCCCTCCCTGCCATTTTATACCTTTCAGCATATGATCTATGTAAACTACAAACAGCAAAGGTAAAAGATTACAGCCTTGTCTAACTCCTGTAAGTACCCTGAACCAATAACTCATTCTACCATCAATTCTCACTGAAGCCCAATTGTCAACATAAATGCCTTTGATTGATTTTAATAATCTACCTTTAATTCCATAGTCCCCCAGTATGGCGAACATCTTTTCCCTCGGTACCCTGTCATATGCTTTCTCTAGATCTACGAAACATAAACACAACTGCCTATTCCTCTCGTAGCATTTTTTAATTACCTGGCGCATACTGAAAATCTGATCCTGACAGCCTCTCTTTGGTCTGAAACCACACTGGTTTTCATCCAACTTCCTTTCAACGACTGATCGCACCCTCCATTCCAAGATGCCAGTGAATACTTTGCCTGGTATACTAATCAATGAGATACCTCGATAGTTGTTGCAATCCTTCCTGTTCCCTTGCTTATAGATAGGTGCAATTACTGCTTTTGTCCAATCTGAAGGTACCTTACCAACACTCCACGCTAATTTTACTACTCTATGAAGCCATTTCATCCCTGCCTTCCCACTATACTTCACCATTTCAGGTCTAATTTCATCTATTCCTGCTGCCTTATGACAATAGAGTTTATTTACTATCCTTTCCACTTCCTCAAGCATAATTTCACCAACATCATTTTCCTCCTCCCCATGAGCTTGGCTGTTTGCAACACCACCATGATGATTTCCTTTTACATTGAGAAGATGTTCAAAATATTCCCTCCACCTCTCCAGTGATTCCCTGGGGTCTATTATGAGTTCACCTGAATTACTCAAAACACTGTTCATTTCCTTTTTCCCTCCCTTCCTAAGATTTTTTATTACTGTCCAGAAAGGTTTCCCTGCTGCCTGACCTAGCTTTTCCAGGTTATTACCAAAATCTTCCCATGACTTCTTTTTGGATTCAACAACTATTTGTTTCGCTCTGTTTCTTTCATCTACATATAACTCCCTGTCTGCCTTGGCCCTTGTTTGGAGCCATTTCTGATAAGCCTTCTTTTTACGTTTACAGGCTGCTCTCACTTCATCATTCCACCAAGATGTTCGCCTTTTCCCATCTTTACACACAGTTGTTCCTAGGCATTCCCTTGCTGTATAACAAAATAATTTAAAATTACTGGATCAATTGCGTACGGGTAAAATAGTTCGATATGGAAATTGCACTCAAATTCGGTATCCTTTAATTTTGCGTGTGGTTTCGAAGTCGTAATACCTAAACTGTACCTGATCAATGAAATCGAAACTTACCCGGTAAATATACTTCACGTAGAGTTCTGACACATAGCAACTCTTCATTCCAAAACTTGGTAATCCAGGCTCTTAGCTCTTTGCTTTGCAGCTTTACCAGAGGTATATTTGCTTTGACAAATACTTTAATTGTGCGTTTTGAGAAGTTATCTCTGGAAACTTTTCATCGTTTACAAATATGTAACTCTTTAAGCACAGTGGATTGTTTTCTTTGAGACGTTACTAGCAGCAGGGGTTGAACTTTCGTTATCGCGTCGCTTACCCACGTGTTTTTCACATTTCACATGTTTCACAATGCTATCTTCTTTTCCCACCCAACTCGGCAATTACAATACTTGCAAAACACTGTTGCTCAATCTGTGGAATATAAATCATCCTTTGCATATTGTGAGCACTTTCGTGCGCAGCTTTTGTCGTGTGACCCATAACCTGAACGATCGCTCGACTTTTACTCTTCACAAATTTCAGTTTTGGACAACAGGAAAACAACACTCTGTCTGTCTCATTATTTTCATGACACTCAATGTATATTTCTATAATAATCCATACAGATCTTATTCCCCTTGCTATTCCCATTGTAAATATTGATTAAAGTCAGCAGCCAGTGATCAATCAGCTACTCTTCTTCAACGGTTGATAGATTTATGCATCATATTTTGAGTACTTCCGATGATTTTGTCGAAATATGTTATTTTCAACACTAAAAGAGCACATTTTTGTGAATTTGCACCAAAGTCACATATTCATACTAATTTCGGATTTTGGGTCACAATTCACATTTTGTTGCACTTATATTTATGCGTAAAAATGATTTTATTCCACATTAAAATTACCATAGTCAGTACAAGATTTAAAAAATGTGCATTTATTGCAAATGCGATCTTTTCAGGTCCCTATGTATCAGGCACTTCACATTCCTTTATAGGCCTATCGGATTCAGGAATCGCAATTTTCTAGTCACTCTCACTTTCACTATCTGAGTCTATTTCAGGAATATGTTCATCACCAGAATCATCATTGTGAACAGTATCTAACCATTCTTCTTCCGTAAGAAACTTTCTTTTGTAAGCCATTATACTACAGTAGTTGTCAATTGGGTACAATCAGTAAGAACGACGCATACTGCATTCGAATCTCAAGTACCGATTTGACGCATGAGGAATTGCAGAGATTTTCCCACTAAAATAGCTGCGATAAACATGAGCCCACTCAACACGAGGCTTAACTCAGCAAAGTTAGCCAACTTTCTGTTAAAACCAGTAATGCTGACTAAGGTGTAAGAATGTATAGACGATGAATATTAACAGTATTGCTTTGTGTGGAACATTAAACGATATACGCTATACACGGCCCGCAGCAAAGGAGCAAGGTTAAATGTCGTACGCCGTTCACGGTCCACGGTGCGTTATGCATTATCTGATCCTGGAATTATTTAGCAAGATTCTCTGCAAGGCAGTATTATATACTCTTGATATGAGTAATGAACTGCAATCGCAGATAAGGATTTTTGCAGATTATATTATACTTTATACGCTAATAAATGAGGTGCCCGAAGATAAGTATAGTACTTCTAAAACTGTTTCATTCCATCCCTAAAGGGGACGGCGGGCTCCCTAAAGGGTATCACAGTCTCTCAGGGGCTAGATGAGATACAGTGAAGGAGATATTCAGAGAAGGCGAGGGGGTTGGCAGTCGTGGCCTGTACTAGTAACTGTCCCAGCATTCACCTTAGTGCAAGGGAATAGAAAACCATTCTCAGGATAGCCGATGGTGGGGACCAGCATCACTTTGTCTCCTGAATGCAGAGGCACTGATCCAGGGTAGAGCAGTGGCCACCCCTCCTCTGCTCGGTTAGTCGGTAGGAGTGCAGAGCTGTCAAACCACGGACCAGCCATGGCCACCTGGAGGCCGAAGTCCACTCTGCAACCTCCTGCTGAAAATAACAAATATTGTAAAATGTTAAAGAATATGCCGGGGTTGAGTTTCTCAGATGGTTGAGGCGCTGGCCTTCTGACCCCGACTTGGCAGGTTCCATCCTGGCTCAGTCTGGTGATATTTGAAAGTGCTCAAAAACATCGGCCTCATGTCGGTAGATTTACTGGCACATAAAGGAACGTCAGCAGAACTAAATTCCAGCATCTTGGTGTCTCCGAAAACTGTAAAAAAGTAGTTAGCAGGAAGAAAAGCTGAAAAGATTATTATTTAAAAATTCCAATGATAATTAAATTTGTTTTAATTTCTTAATTTTTGCATGGATTAATCAGTAGGCTGAACCTTGGTGGATGTTCTCTCTCATCATGATTGAGATGCAGATTTCATCTCTAAAGACTATCATCAAATTTTAATGCAAAAAATGCAACTGTATTTCTTTATACAAGATATAATTTAAATTTTTATATCATTTTACACCTGACTGCTTCCTTAGTATATGAGAATATTGTAGAGAATACTGGACAATTAAAAAATAATTGTTAATTCCTGCCAGATGTTAACAAAATTATTTTAAAAAACAGGATATGTCCAACAAATTATGACAGATGGTAACCCTGTTTTTAGTTAGCTGTTTAATGTCGTACTAAAGCATCAATAGTTTTTGGTGATACAAGGATAGGAGAGGTCTAGGATTGGCAAGGTAGCAGGTGTGGCCTTCATTAATGTACAGCAATGATATTTGCCTGGGTGTGAAAATGGGAAACTGCAGAAAACCATCCTCTGGCCTGCCGACAGCAGGGTTCAGACCTTATATGTCTCAAATGCAAGCTCACAGCTGCACGCCCCTAATTTCACAGCCAACTCACGCGGTAGTCCTCAATTGATTAACCCTTCATAAACAAATGCAAAGGTCATATACGTATGTGATAAACATATTTTAATTTTAATATATTCTTCATGGTATGGGTTACTGTAGTCACGTCCTAGTTCGTGAATCATGGGCAACGGCTGAGTGGCCTAGCAAGTGGTCCTGACAGTCGGGATAGCAGTTGCTACGGAATGGGAGTGGGCATCTCGGACATATTCTTAGTCATAGCCTTCCTTGTGCTCAGGCGGTTAGGGATATACAATCCACCATGGTCCCTAACCCGTTAGAGAAGAGATCCTCACCTATACAATGTGTGAGTGGGGTAGCATCCTGCTTCATGAATTTATCAAGCTTAGAACATTAAGCAAGCCTTGGGCCTATGGGAGTAACGGAGTCCCTCTCCCATTTGACAGGCGAGGGACTACTTGGAAACAACTTGGCAAACAAAATGGAATTCGACTGGGCTTAATGGGGCTTACAGAAGAGAGAAAGTAGAACTGGCTGAGTCAGCAGAGAGGATGCATCTAGATGTGCTAGAAGTAAGTGATATTTGGGTAAGGGGAGATAACAAGAAGAGATAGGAATTATAAAGTGTGCTTGAGGGGTGTTAAAAAGGGAAGGGCAGAGTCTGGGGCAGGGCTGCTCATCAGGAATGCTATTGCACACAATATAGGCACATAAACGAGCAAATGATGTGGGGGAGATTTGGCAGTTAGAGGAATTAGGATGAGAATTTTCTCAGTGTGTTCACCATGTGAGGGTGCAGATGAGGATGAAGTTGACAAGTTTTATGAAGCATTGAGCGACATCGTGGTTAGGGTCAACAGCAAGGATAGAGTAGTGCTAATGGGTGATTTCAATGCGAGAGTTGCGAATAGAACTGAAGAATACAAAAGGGTGATTGGTAAATGTAGGGAAGATAGGGAAGCTAATGGGAATGGGAAGTGTTTGCTAGACTTTTGTGCTAGTATGGGTTTAGCAATTATGAATACATTCTACTATCATAAGGCTGTTCACCACTACAGATGGGAGGCTAGGTGTACCAGATCCATAATAGACTTCATCTTAACTGACTTAGCATTCAGGAAATCTGTTAGGAATGTATGGGTTTTTTGGTGTTTTTCGATGAAACTGACCACTATCTGATCTGTAGTGAACTAATTATCCCGAGACCTAGGATAGAGAAAGTGAAATATCTCTGTAAATGAATAAGCATAGAAAATCTCCAGGACGAGGAAATTAGGCAGAAGTACATGGATATAATTAGTAGGAAGTTTCGAACAGTGGAAAGTAAGCAGCTTCAGGATATAGAAAGAGAATGTGTGGCGGGAATGCTGTAATAGCAACAGCAAGGGAACAACTGTGTGTAAAGATGGGAAAAAGCGAACATCTTAGTGGAATGATGAACTGAGAGCAGCTTGTAAATGTAAAGAGAATTCTTATCAGAAATGGCTCCAAACAAGGGCTGATGCAGACAGGAAATTGTACATAGATGAACAAAACAGAGTGAAACAAATAGTTGCTGAATCCAAAAAGATGTCGTGGGAAGATTCTGGGAATAACCTGGAAAGGCTAGGTCAAGCAGCAGGAAAACCTTTTTGGACAGTAATAAAGAATCTTAGGAAGGGAGGGAAAAAGGAAATGAATAGTGTTTTGGGTAATTCAGGTAAACTCATAATAGATCCCAGAGAATCACAGGACAGACGGAGGGAATATTTTGAAAATCTTCTCAACGTAAAAGGAAATCTTGATGGTGGTGTCACGAACAATGGAGCTCATGGGGAGGAGGAAAATGATGTAGGTGAAATTATGTTTGAGGAAGTGGAAAGGATGGTAAATAAACTCCATTGTCATAAAGCAGCAGGAATAGATGAAATTAGACCTGAAATGGTGAAATATAGTGGGAAGGCAGGGCTGAAAGGGCTTCATAGAATAATAAGATTAGCGTGGAGTGTTGGTAAGATACTTATAGATGGGACAAAAGCAGTAATTGCACCTATCTATGAGCAAGGAACAGCAAGGATTGCAACAACTATCGAGGTATCTCAATGATTAGTATACCACATCAAGTATTCACTGGCATCTTGGATGGGAGGGTGGGATCAGTGGTTGAGAGGAAGTTGGTTGAAAACCAGTCTGGTTTCAGACCACAGAGAGGCTTTCAGGGTCAGATTTTCAGTATGCGCCCAGTAACTGAGAAATACTACGAGAGGAATGGACGGTTGTGTGTATGTTTTGTAGATATAGAGAAAGCATATGGCAGGGTACCGAGGGAAATGATGTTCGCCAACTGGGGGACTATGGAACTAAAGGTAGATTATTCAAATCAATCAAAGGCATTTATGTTGACAGTTTGGCTTCAGTGAGACTTGATGGTAGAATGAGTTTTTTGTTCAGGGTACTTACATGTGTTAGACAAGGCTGTAATCTTCCACCTTCGTTGTTCGTAGTTTACGTGGATCATCTGCTGAAAGGTATAAAGTGGCAGGGAAGGATTCAGTTAGGTGGAAGTATAGCTAGCAGTCTGACCTATGCTGATGACTTGACCTTAATGGCTGATTGTGCCGAAAGCCTGCAGTCTAATCTCTTGGAACTTGAAAATAGGTGCAATGAGTATGTATAAAAATTAGCCTTTTGAACACTAAATTGATGTCAGTAGGTGAAAAATTCAACAAAATTAAATGTCAGACGTTACTTCTGGATGGCTGCAACAACTAATGCCCTAATTTGGCAATATTCTGGGCAGACACTATCTGATATATATGTTATTAAGTACCATTATGTTATGTAAAATATACACTTCTGATACAAATAAATAAATAAATAAATGTCTGATTGGTGATACAAAACTGGAACAGGTAAATAATTTCCAGTATTTAAGAGATGTGTTCTCCCAGGATGGTAAAATAGTACGTGAGACTGAATCAAGGTGCAGTAAAGCTAATGCAGTGAGCTTGCAGTTGCGATCAACAGTATTCTGTAAGAAGGCAGTCAGCTCCCAGATGTAACTTTCTTCATATCGGGCTGTCTTCAGACCAATTTTGCTTTACGGGAGCGAAAGCTGGGTGGACTCAGGTTACCTTATTCACAAGTTAGTAACAGACATGAAAATAGTGAGCATGATTGCTGGTACAGATATGTGGGAATAATGGCAGTAGTGTACTAGGAATGAGGAGATAAAGCCTAAGTTAGGAGTGAACTCAATGGATAAAGCTGTATGCATAAACAGGCTTCGGTGGTGGGATCATGTGAGGCGAATGGAGGAGGATAGGTTACCTAGGAGAATAATGGGGTAAAGAAGTATAGGGAAACCAAGATGACGATGGTTATACTCAGTTTCTAATGATTTAAAGATAAGAGGTATGGAACTAAATGTGGCCACAGCACTAGTTGCAAATAGAGGATTGTGGCGATGATTAGTAAATTCACAGAGGTGTGCAGACTGAATGCTGAAATGCATAACAGTCTATAATGATTATGTATGTATGTAGTATTTTGAACCTGTAAGAGATACACAGGGCGTGTGCAATCTTAGATTAGGAGAGTGTACAGAAAGGGAATTGCAATTGAATAAATATTGCATAGTAGGCCACACTAACTTTTGTTGCTGTTGGTAATTGTAAATAAATTCCCTGTGATGTCATGAAGTCCTTGTCAAATGGAACTTGCATACCTTCAAAATGTGATATTTGAAAGCAAATGAAATTTATTCTTTATGTTTGAATTCTGTTAGCAAATGACTCATTAGGTGTAGTAAAATGGTTAAAGTTCATTCCTGAAAGTGGAGAAAGCACTCAAATAAAAACTATAATGAAATAAATAAAGTTCCTTCTTAGAATAATTAATCAATGTGACTTTTTAAAATTTCATTCTTGTAATCGTAAATTAGTCAGAGCTCACTCGAGTTCTAATTCACTGAAAACATATCTAAACAAATGGCTAAGTCTCAATTGCCTTCAATAAATGTCCTTCAAGGTTCTTTCCACTCATTAGCAAGTTTGTTTGAGCTTTGGAGTAGCTCTGTTAAGACTTAATATTACTCTGGCTTTACATGTGCATTTGAAAGTTATTTGTAAAATTGTACATTACTTGAGAAACTGCAAGTGACTTATGAACTTGAGAGTTAAATTGAAAGTCACTTACAAAATTGATAGTTACATGGAAAGCTGGAAGTGACTTGTAGACTTGAAAGTTAAATTGGAATTCACAGTTCATAAAGTTCAAACTAAATGGTTTTCCGTGGTTTCCCATTTTCACACCAGGCAAATGCTGGGGCTGTACCTTAATTAAGGCCACGGCTGCTTCCTTCCAACTCCTAGTCCTTTCCTATCCCATCGTCGCCATAAGACCTATCTGTGTTGGTGCGACGTAAAGCCCCTAGCAAAAAAAAAGTTCAAACTGACTGTTTTTTAAACCACACAGATATATGTCACCTTTATGTTGTTTTTCTGGATCTTGAAGTTGCTGGCTCCATCTGACTGCATCTTTGCAGCTCCGCAGTAGCACGTATCCACCAATGACCAAGAACATCATCATATGTCCCCCAATGATTTGGAACACCATCATAACGTGTCCCACGATGGAATTTCACACTACGACGCGGGTGGTTAAGTGGTGTGAAGTGGTGGTGTGGTGTCAAATTGCTCATGCCACTTGGTGCATTATAGTACAGTCGGTTCAAGATCAACAAGTGTAACTTCATAGGGAACTTTCATTTGTAATATTTTGAACCAAGGTTCCACTTAATAATGCAATTGAACCATCACTGTCCAGCTGCACAAGTTCAATATGTTGAATGCACTGTGTTCCCAACTGTGAGTTTGAATAAGGTTTATGATGTCTAAACAGAGTCTGTACATTCTTCCTTGTCAATGATAATGTCATAATGTTCAATTACACAATCTATGTTCTCTCACATAAAATAATGGGCATGTAATATTCAAGAAATAGTCTACTGCCTATGTCGTATACTGTAAGTTATTAATGCTCAGTTCCATAGTCTCTGTTCCCTTAAGTGAAGTAATGGGTACGTATTTTTTAAAAACAGAGTCATAAATAGCTGACCACTTGCAAAAGTTCAAACACGTAAACCTGTCTCATCAAATTATAAGTTATGTTATTTACTGACAGCCCAAAATTATGCCCCATTGAACAAAGTGTAACATATGTGTTTTCAAGCAAGCAACGTGATGTTAAATTGTTTGATTGCTTTTAAATAAGTCCTTTAGAAGTGGACAAAACATTTTGGAGTACCCTAAGTTTCACTGCTGTCACTGTCAAAAAGTTGTCTCGCTGATACTGAGTTTGAAGTTCAGACGTTCGGAACTTGGCACACCCAGCACTAATTCAAATCATATTCGCAGATACTACATCATGCAGCAGACCTCTTCCAGTCTCTGCTGGAGTTCGCTGTGTGCCGTTGAGTTTCGAGGCTAGCCTTTTACACGAAAACTTGACCCTGAGCATGAACATCGTGGATATCACTTGATATTTTAACATCTTAATATCTCCGTAAATAATGTAGTTATCAACTTGAGATTTAAGTACGAGGTATTTGTTATTGTCAGCTACATGGTCCTGTTGTCCACTTGCTGTTAGCGGAGATAGGGAAAGGCTTCTAGATTATTTCTTCTGGCGTGGAGGCCACGTTTTTGGTGACATAGTGGTTGTGCCTTGGCAAGCTGCAGCCGACCTTGTTAGCTGAATGCATTGCATCACAGGCTACAATGCGCACAATTTAAAATTATGAAGAAGGCCGTGCGGTCTTCTGTTCGATTACGGGCAATTGCCCGCTTAACTGGATTGTTCCAGCTTCAATATACTCTTCCAAATTACAAATAAGGTAGTGCATCGAACGCGGCAACATCTTACTGCTCAGCCAGTGATCTATATGATCTGTCCATTACAAATATAAACTGATATAAAAGAAATGCAGTGAATTCATTTATGCATTTCACAGTACATATGTAAAGACTAAAATGTAACCAACAATGCAATTTTCCAACCACCTGAGCCAAGAAAAGCCACAAAGTAACTGATAACTGTTTTTTTTCTTTTGAAACATAAAATTCTGAAATTTATAAACAATGTATAAAACATTCCATTCTATATTGTGTAAAAATTTGGATTTGAAAAGATAAGTTTTCAGAGACGCAGAGGTGTCAGAATTTTGTAGAACTAGCTGATTCAGCAAAGGGGGGATGCATTAGTAGGTAGTGATATCTGGGAAAAGGGTGGGTAACAAGGAAGCAATTGGACATTATAAAGTATTCTTATCATTTATGAAAAAGGGAATGACAGAGTGTGGGTTAGAACTGTTTATCGGGAATACTGTTGTTCGCAAAATAGTTTCTGGTGGACGCATTAATGAGAGCAAATGACGTGAACAGTGAGCAAGGATAATTTAGTGCTAATAGGCGGTTTCAGTGCTAGGGTTATAAGTAGAATGTAAGAATACAAAAAGGCTATGCATAAATGTGGGTCAAGTATGGAAGCTAACAGGGATGGGAAGTATTTATTGGATATCTGTGGTAGTATGGGATTAGCAATTCGAATGCATTCTTCAAACATGAGGCTATTCACCTTTGCAGATGGGATGAAAGGGCACCTGATAAATAATAGACTATATAATGACTGCCTTTAAACTCTGGATGTCTGTTAGGAGTGTACGGATATTCCGAGTATTTGTTGATGATGCAGACAGCTATCTCATCTCTAGTAAACTATGTACCTAGGGTTATGATTAGTGAAAAGATCCAAACAATGGATGTACAAGTTATATAAAGAAAACGGGTGGCATACAAGGTTGTAGTAGAAACAGCAGGGGAATATGTGAGGACAACTGTGTGTAAAAATGGGATAAAACGAATGTTTTGGACAAATTATGAATTGAAGGCAGCTTGTAAATGCAAACGGAAGATATATCAGAAGTGTCATAAAAGGACTAATTCAGACAGGGAATGTTACATAAATGAAAGAACTCGAGTAAAACAAATTGTTACCGTGTTTTAGCGGTAGGTAGAGGCGTAAGAAGGTGCGGGCGTGAATGGGTTTCAAACTACGGAATCAAAGTTAATGTAAAAGTAATTTAAAATTTAACTAGGTTATATTTTCTTTTCAAAAACAAAGCAATAACAGACATGGCAGGTACAATGTAGCAAAACAAGGGGAGATACAATATTTACAGGTTTTGGGCTTCATGCCCTGACTTCTGCGATCAGCTCAGTTTTACCACAAACACAAGTTTTAACAGAGGGGCAGAAAACCCCATTCATCCCTAGGAGCCCCTGGCTCCGAATTACACAGAAAAGCCTCCACGAGGCATATGACACTCCATTTTCAAAAGAGCGATCCGCTCTTAAAATTTAAGCCTTTCAACGGCCAAACCAAACTCTACCTTCAAGCTGTCCTTTAAGGACGTATTCACAGGGGTAAAATACCCAACCTACAGAGGTCTATTACATGAAAAGAAGGTTGATTACATGACCTCTAAAATAACAATTTGAGAGGAGGCGATCTTGCACTCCTAATACACTTTGTTTTTTTAAAACCTAATCTGGCTCTGGGCCACTAACGCAAGGGCTAATCCCATACTACAGAGGTGACTTAGAGAAGAACACTTTACATTACATAAACGAAGAATAGTTTGAGAAAATAAGTTCACCTCAAACAAATGTGAGTGGGAGCTCGAGAGGGTTAGCACTCTCTATCCCAATATGTAGCTTTACAAGAAAAAGATGAAACGAGTAATTACATTTTAGGAAAAGGTTACATGATGGAAATGCTTCGAACCCGCCGCGAGTGTTAAACTGCCGACCTAGCAAGAAAAGAAGTTATTAATAGGCCATTACCTGGAGTTGAACGGCTGAAGAAGAAAGAGGCGCTTCCCGCCTCCTGCTATGTACTTAATACACTGAAAGATGGAACAGAAGTGGCCCGGAGACCCTAAAATCAGCAGTTTATATCCTCTCGCGGAAGATTCTAGGCGTTAGGGGAAAGAAAACACCCTCCCTCAAAGTTTTTATTGGTTCGGGAAAAGAAGCCCCTACATAGAGGAAGAAGAAACACATTATTGGTGGAAAATTAATTAAAGAAATTCGGGATTGGCTAGATCCAAAATAAGGGGAAAAGGAGGGGTATACAGCCAACGTAAACCATGACAGAAAGAAATTTAACAAAGAACAAACTCTTGAAATAAAAATTTCTCCAACAAAATAGTTCTTTGATTTCGCACTAGGTTGCACTATTGTAATTCTTCAGTAGTGTCCTCTAGAAGAGAAAGTTCACACTTCTTACTTCAAGCGAAACAAAAACACATCAAAAGTGACACAGTTCAAAAACTCAAAATTTTCCACGTGGTGACATCTTCTGAGAAAGTAGAGAATTAATAGAATAGATAAAGTTCAACCTTCCTCCAGAAGAGGAGTTTCGACTGGCGCAACTTTTAAATAAACGGTGTAGAGGTGTACCGCCCGGTACAGACCTCCCCCCCCAAAAGTTCCTCCAGGGGTGACACATGAAATCAGTTTGAAACAAAGTCCAAGTAATGATGTTGATACGAAGATAGATAGCAGAAGCATTTACAAGATTTCTTAATTCAGTTTCAAAATATTGTTGTTGCCGGTGAATGAAAGTCTTTATGTTTGTAGAATTTGAATTTCTGAAGATAAACTTTTAATACTTAAAGGTGAAGAAAAAATTTTGCAATGTCCACCAAATATTGTTGTGGAATTCCGAAGTGTAGTTATTGCTTATGGTGACTGTCCATGTAGTTGATGTTGATGAAGTTGGATGGCCGGACCGGCCGTTGCAGCTTGCGTCCAACGGAGGCCGCTCGGACCCCTCAAGTACCCTGAGATACCGCTCGCCCGCACTATGAGGGGAGCAGAGGTGTTGAAGTACGCCGCGCCCGCGGTGAACAGATACAGGCTGCGGGCATGTAGCAGGTCGTGCGCCGCACATCAGCCTTGGCCGGGAGGTGAGCTCCGGCTCGCCGTGCACATGTCGTCCTCGCTGGAGAGGAGGGGGCCCATCCCCCTCCCCAGTCGCTGCACGGCGCTGCGCGGCTGCGGGGGCGCTGAAACATTAAAGCTAGGCGGCAGAATTGTGTTGGACAATCATTTTCTTTGAGGGTACAGGCTTGTGGAGAGGTTGAGGGGCCAGCGGCGTGTAGATATCCATGGCATTTACTATTATGAAGCCACAGTGTAAGGTGGAGCAGGAGACGGGAGCGTGGTAATGGCCGTGGCAAGAACAGGATGGCAGTTTAACGGGTCGGGGCAGGTTTTACACAAGGCTTACATCTAAAACCAAAATATTACAGAAGGGGCAGAATGCCTTAAAAGTGAAACTCAAAAAAATATAACCTTCATATCCTTTCAAAATAATATGAAGCAAGTTAACACAGAAATTACACCGGTTTCACCTGGGACAGGTGAACTCTAAATATCCTCTCGGTGGCTGGATTACTTAGCAATAAGGTAACTGGCGTAAGAAAATCGAGAATGATACAAGGCCCATGAAATCTGGGGGCAAGCTTGCCCGCGGGAACAAAATTTTTGACCATAACCTGGTCACCTACCTTCAAGGTGGTGGGTCTCCGTCCACGATCATACCTTTCCCTAACCTTTTCATGAGACACTTTAAGATTGGCTTTAGCCTTCTTCCAAAGATCTTTAATGTTATCCGGATCTATTGTCTCGGGTAGAATGTCATTCAAAGACCAGAGGTTAGAGAGCGGCGAGTTGGGAACAAACTTGAACATCAAGGAAGCTGGAGTAAACTTGTGAGATTCATGAACCGCCGAATTCAAAGCAAAAGCTATCCAATGCAGGGACGTGTCCCACCTGGAAGGATCTTCATGATGATAGGCAATGAGTGCGGACCTGAGATTACGGTTAACCCGTTCAGCCAGAGATGGTTGAGGGTAATAAGCAGATGTAGTTACATGAGAGATGGACAAGTCAAAACAGAATTTACGAAACAGATTTGATGTAAAAGCTTTAGCATTATCAGATACAATATATTGACACGGACCAAAAGAAGCAAAAATAGAATTTAAGCAAGTAATGGTTGACTGCGCGGTAGCCAGCTTAGTCGGAAATAACCAGGAAAATCTTGTAAAACCATCTACACACACAAGGATGAACTTGTTGGCATTGCCCTTTGACTGGGGGAAGGGTCCCACATAATCAATATACAGGCGTTCCATGGGGCGCGACGCTTGATGAGAAGACAAAAGGCCTACTTTAGTGGACATGGTGGGTTTACTGAGCAAACAAGATTTACAAGCTTTTACAAGTTCACGGATTTCACCGTCCATACCTTTCCATATGAACATTTCACGAATCTTTTCACGAGTTTTAAAGATACCCAGATGCCCCCCCAATGGGGTCTCATGATAGTATTTGAAGATCATAGGTACAAGAACCGCTGGAACAACAACTTTCATCAACTTATCATGCCTCGAAGGGCAACATAGAACACCATTCCTCAGAACATAAGGGACAGCATGTTCCCCAGAAGAAAGGGTTTCCATTATAGGAGCCAGCGTCGGATCTTCACGTTGGTATTTCTCAATATCCCTAAAAAGCATGGGAGCATCTGTTAGGATGGCATTAACCTCGGATAGTATGGACTCGGAAGGTGATGAACTGTCGACCGGTTCGTGGGTTTCGACGTCGTTGTGAAACATACGGCTGAGTCCATCAGCAACAACATTTTCGGTACCTCTGATATGTCGTACATCAAATTGGAAGGCAGAAATACGGATGGCCCAACGGGCTATACGACCAGTACGACGCGGCCTACCTAAGACCCAGCTTAAGGCTTGATTATCTGTCTCCAGGTCGAATTTGACATGTTCCAGATAGAGACGGAACTTTTCTAAGGCGAATAAGACTGCCAACCCTTCGAGCTCATAGATGGAATACTTGGCTTCTTGAGCCGATAGAGTCCTAGATGCATAGGCGATGGGACGCCTCCCTAGTTCAGTCTCTTGAAGAAGGACTGCAGCTACAGCTGACGACGACGCGTCCGTTTGGACGATGAATTTCTTCGAGAAATCAGGCATAGCAAGTACAGGGGCATTACAGAGAGCTAATTTAAGGTCTTCAAAAGCGGCTTGTTGAGAAGGTCCCCACTCAAATTTGATGCCTTTCCTACGAAGAAGGTTTAAGGGCGCCGCTCTATTGGCGAAGTTAGGAATAAACTTCCTGAAGAAATTCACCATACCAATGAATCTAGCGATACCTTTGATGTCCTTAGGAGGTTTAAAATCACGGATGGCCTGTGTTCTAGAATGATCGACAGCTACCCCATCGGGTGACACAATATGCCCTAGGAATGACATGGAGGGCTTAGCAAAGGCAACCTTGGACAACTTGACAGTTAACCCAGCCTTACGAAGGCGATTCAGAACTTCTCGCAGATGATCTAGATGTTCTTCAAAAGTCTCGGAAAATACGACGACATCATCCAAGTAGTGATATAAGTACTCAAATTTGATGTCGGAGAAGACCCTATCTAGTAGCCTAGTGAGCACAGCTGCCCCCGTGGGGAGCCCGAAAGGCACGCGGTTGTATTCATATAAATTCCAGTCCGTGGCAAACGCTGTAAGGTGTTTAGACTCTTCGGCAAGGGGAATTTGATTATAGGCCTGATTCAAGTCCAAGATAGTGAAGAACTTGGCCTTTCGAAACCATGAAAAGCAAGAATGAAGGTCGGGAAGGGGCACAGATTGTAACACCACCTTCCGATTGAGAGCCCTGTAATCAATGACAGGCCTGAAGCCTCCTTGGGGTTTCGGGACTAGAAAAATAGGCGAAGAATACGCTGACTTAGAGGGCCTAATAATACCATCCTTCAACATCTGATCGATGATTTCCTTCAGAGCCTTCATTTTAGGTGGAGATAGCCTATACGGTGGAAAACGGACAGGAATCGAGTCCGTGACCTCAATTTTGTATTCAATAAGGTCAGTAACACCAAGAGTATCAGAGAACACCTCGGGAAACGACTGACACAGTTTCCGAATACTATCAGCCTGCTCCTCAGGTAGATGTCTAAGGTCTAACAACATCTCATCCTGGGTAGGCGAAATAGATGAACATGCTACAGAATTACACTTTAATAGTGGGATTTTACAACTAGAAGCAAATTTGAATGTGCACGACCTAGACCGGAGATCGAGCACAAGACCAGTGTGAGAAATAAAGTCAGCTCCCAATATAATGGGGCAAGACAATTGCGTGGCCACAAACAATTTAACTTTCCATGTAAACTTAAAAACACGAATTTTGACATGTAAGGAACCTAGAATTTCTAATGGAGATGAATTAGCCGAAACATATTTAACAGGAGATGAGTCATAGTCAGGGAGTTTACAAACAGATTTCAATTTAGAATACCAATCAGCCGAAATAATGGAACAAACACTGCCTGAATCTAAGAGAGCTGTTATAGGCTCGTTATTTAACTCAATCTTAAGAAAAGGAACAGGTGCGGGGGTATCCGCCGCAATCCTAAGACACTCTTTAGGGCATTCAAAAGATGAATTTGAAGGCTGGTCGTTCTCTGCATTTACAACCTGTTTACTAGGGGCTGAGTCTCGGGAAGATGGATTAGTCGGCTCAGCCGACACCACTAGTCACTTTTTATTATTGGCATAGCTGGAATTTGCACCAGAAGTTGAGCAGGAGGGGGTGCTATTTGAGTTTGGGCAATTCTTGGCGATATGTGAGAAGGCCCCACACTTAAAAAAGCCTTGTGATGACCCTGCTCCATTCCTTGTCCCACTTGACTTGATCAGAGGACACTTATTCCGCAGATGGTCAGGCGACCCGCAAGCATAACATTTACGGGGATTGACTGGTCGGCGAGGTGGAGGCCGAGTGTTACTAAAGGAAGGCGGGGGTTCTTTCGCCACACGCAAGGAATCGGCATACCTAACTCCTTCCGCAGAGACGGCTAATGCTTCCAGTTCAGAGAAGGTTTGCGGGCACGCCGCGAAACACAAATATGACCTATAGGATGGTGAAATACCTTCCACAATAGCTTGTACAATTTGATCCTCAGGGAAGTGAAGAGCAAACACCCTAGTATAAAACTTAATATCTTGGATGAAGTCTGCCAGGTTTTCATCCAAGCGCTGTACCCGATAATAGTATTTCTGAATAAGGGAGGACCTGGCCCTAGCCGGGATGAAGTTAGCTAGCAAATGGGCATGGAAATCCTCAATAGAAGATTGCTCAGCGATGGCTCTAACTATTTTGTCAGATAGAACACCAATAGCATAAGGATAGATAATTTGCAAAATTTGACATGGGGAAAGAGAAAACACAAGGGCATGATCCTGAAATTCCACTAGAAATCTTAAAAATGAAATTACGTCACTGGTGGTGTTGACGGAAAACTTAGAGATACCTCTAAGCAACATTGCCAATGGATGAGGCAAGCTGCTGAACCCAGGTGACATAGTCGTTAAAGGTTTCAATGGCAAAGAAGTTAATTCAGCACGTACATTGTTCAACGATGTGCGGCGTTCAGACTCGTTGTCCAATGGGGCAGAGATAGTTTGAGCAGCAACGGTTATCCTATTGACTTCTCCCTGAGGAGGCTCTTCCTCGTTACCTACATTCACCGTGGCGGGTTGATCAGTTTTGGGAGGAGCTTCGCCGGTTAGCAATTGAGTGACCTTATTAGACAATTCAGAAATAGGTTCAAGGAGCGTATTAGCTTGCTTCCTCTGAACGTCATTCACCTTTAGAGACAACAGATCATTAACTCTATTTGCAAAGTGATACAGCCTGCCTTGCACACGCTTAATTTGATTAGGAGACGGATCGTTTTCATCAAAAAAGCTGACTACAGATGCTAGCCCAGTAATATTCTCGACGATCGTGGAAAGAGAGTCATCAATTTCTTTCTCTCCCAAATTGGGGATGGAAATGGGCAAATCAAGGGACTCTCTAAGCTTGTTGGTGTCGATTGCAACCGTGCCTCCAGATTGCACATTTCTGATAGTTAACTCGTATATCAACTCCTCTTTGCGCAAATAGTTAAGGAGGAGAACATCGCGAGGGCCGGGCATGATGACAGAACAATTTTGAAAAACTCAAAAATTCCAGCAACTGAGACAATTGTTAGAGTTCGAATCAAAGCAATGTTTAGCCGTCAAAAGGGGCTAAATTGAGACCCATTCAACCACGCTCTGCTACCACTTGTTACCGTGTTTTAGCGGTAGGTAGAGGCGTAAGAAGGTGCGGGCGTGAATGGGTTTCAAACTACGGAATCAAAGTTAATGTAAAAGTAATTTAAAATTTAACTAGGTTATATTTTCTTTTCAAAAACAAAGCAATAACAGACATGGCAGGTACAATGTAGCAAAACAAGGGGAGATACAATATTTACAGGTTTTGGGCTTCATGCCCTGACTTCTGCGATCAGCTCAGTTTTACCACAAACACAAGTTTTAACAGAGGGGCAGAAAACCCCATTCATCCCTAGGAGCCCCTGGCTCCGAATTACACAGAAAAGCCTCCACGAGGCATATGACACTCCATTTTCAAAAGAGCGATCCGCTCTTAAAATTTAAGCCTTTCAACGGCCAAACCAAACTCTACCTTCAAGCCGTCCTTTAAGGACGTATTCACAGGGGTAAAATACCCAACCTACAGAGGTCTATTACATGAAAAGAAGGTTGATTACATGACCTCTAAAATAACAATTTGAGAGGAGGCGATCTTGCACTCCTAATACACTTTGTTTTTTTAAAACCTAATCTGGCTCTGGGCCACTAACGCAAGGGCTAATCCCATACTACAGAGGTGACTTAGAGAAGAACACTTTACATTACATAAACGAAGAATAGTTTGAGAAAATAAGTTCACCTCAAACAAATGTGAGTGGGAGCTCGAGAGGGTTAGCACTCTCTATCCCAATATGTAGCTTTACAAGAAAAAGATGAAACGAGTAATTACATTTTAGGAAAAGGTTACATGATGGAAATGCTTCGAACCCGCCGCGAGTGTTAAACTGCCGACCTAGCAAGAAAAGAAGTTATTAATAGGCCATTACCTGGAGTTGAACGGCTGAAGAAGAAAGAGGCGCTTCCCGCCTCCTGCTATGTACTTAATACACTGAAAGATGGAACAGAAGTGGCCCGGAGACCCTAAAATCAGCAGTTTATATCCTCTCGCGGAAGATTCTAGGCGTTAGGGGAAAGAAAACACCCTCCCTCAAAGTTTTTATTGGTTCGGGAAAAGAAGCCCCTACATAGAGGAAGAAGAAACACATTATTGGTGGAAAATTAATTAAAGAAATTCGGGATTGGCTAGATCCAAAATAAGGGGAAAAGGAGGGGTATACAGCCAACGTAAACCATGACAGAAAGAAATTTAACAAAGAACAAACTCTTGAAATAAAAATTTCTCCAACAAAATAGTTCTTTGATTTCGCACTAGGTTGCACTATTGTAATTCTTCAGTAGTGTCCTCTAGAAGAGAAAGTTCACACTTCTTACTTCAAGCGAAACAAAAACACATCAAAAGTGACACAGTTCAAAAACTCAAAATTTTCCACGTGGTGACATCTTCTGAGAAAGTAGAGAATTAATAGAATAGATAAAGTTCAACCTTCCTCCAGAAGAGGAGTTTCGACTGGCGCAACTTTTAAATAAACGGTGTAGAGGTGTACCGCCCGGTACACAAATAATTATATTATTGAATTCAAGAATGACATGGTTTCAGTGCAAGATAGAAAGGCTAACTCGAGTGCCAAGTTAATCTTTTTGGAAAATTATGCAGAATATTAGAAAGGGACTGAAAATAGTAATGATTGATGGTTTGGTAAATCGGGTGAAAATATAGATCCAAGGAAGTCACAGGACTGGTGGAAGGAATATTTCGAAAATCATCTCAAGAATCCTTCTGGTGACATTACGAACAACTGAACTATTGGGGAGTTTGTCATGGATGTTGGTAAAATGAGACTGAAGTGTAAGGGATGGTAAATAAAATCCATTGTCACTATATGGCATGATTAGATGACAGTGAAATTATGAATTATGGCTTCATAGAGTAATACGATTAGCATAATGTTAGTAAGATAGCTTTTGATTGGACGAATTCAGTAATTACAAGTCGTTTTCATCATTGTTCTGTACTGAAAACAATTTTATCACAAAGTTTATACAAGGAGTATTTTATTATACCACTTATTCTATACAATCCACTGTTGTGTGGTTAAATGAACATAGAAAGTACCAAATTTTAAAGTACAGGTTTCGCCTCTCTTTACTGGGCATCATCAGCCTTGTTCAATCCTGAAACAAACATTGGTCTGAGGACCTTATCCAGTTTATATAAACTATGCTGTTAAACACTGACACTGTGGTTCCTTATATCTACAGTACAAGATTACCTAGAAAACATGTGTACACACATGAAAATCACTTTAGAAATATTGAAATGTTCGTCTAAAATAATTTGAGTCACATTATTTCTTTAAAATGTTCGTGTCTGATTCTAAAATGGATCTTCTTCATAAATACTTGAACAATAAGCAACACTTAGGGACCAGTGTACTGAACCCAAGGCTATCAGTGGAACAAAGCATGCATATTAAGTGCAAAAGCTGTTATAAAAACATAAGGGTTAAAAATGCATAGTCACATTGAAATGATATGGATTAAGTTGTCATAATATGTGTTGTGTAAAAATCTTTGTTGGTAACGAGTACTAGCAGACATTCGGTTGTTGGTCAGGATCGCTGTTAAAACTTTTCAAAAGAGTTAACTATTGGCCCATATGACAACTTCATGGAAACGTTATACCCCTTTTAGATGTAGACAACCGTAGAATGAAATGTGAATATTCTGTAATGAAACAGAAAAGGGACTTGTTGACATATGATGGAATGTGGAGTTCCTCTGGAAAATAATTTTTTATATAAAATGGGTACTTACTCATTCACCAGATATTATGTACTTCCTAATGTTTCAGCAGTGCTTGCTTGTCTGATGTTCCTACTCCTAGTGTTATATTGATGCGGTAGAGGTGGTGGGCATGTATGTTTTATATTGGGTTGCGTTGAGAATTGATGGTAGAATGAGTTATTTTTCAGGGTACTTAAAGGGGTCGTAAAAGGCTGTAATCTTTCACCTTTGCTGTTCATAGTTTGCATGGGTTTTCTATTCAAATGTATAAATTGGCATTGACGGATTCAGTTCATTTGATATGTAGTAATTTATTTGGTTTATGCCAACAACTTGGTCTTAGCGGCAGATTGTGTTGAAAGCCTGCAGTCTAATACCTTCAAAGTTGAAAATGCTTGCACTGAGTGTGATGCAAACATTTGACTTTCCAGGACTACTGTAATGTCAGTAGATAAGATACCTAAGAGAACTGGCGGTCAGGTTGGGAATACACTGGCAGAACATTCAGATAATTTCAACTATTGACGGTGTGTATTAATTGAGGATGGTCATATAGGAAGTGAAATTGAGTCAAGGTGCAGCAAGATAATGGTGTGACCTGTCAGTTGTGATGGACAGTATTCTCTAAGAAAGATATCATTTTCCATTTAAAACTATCTTTAAACTGATGTGTTTTAGGCCAACAATGTTTCATGGGAAAGAAAGCTGGGTGGACTCAGGATATAATAGGTATGAAGGTAGTGACAATGTTCACTGGAACAATCCCAGGAGATGAGGTTTGGTGTTGGAATCGTGCAGTGTGAATTGAGGAGGATAGGTTTCGCAGAAGATTAAAGGACTCAGTCTTGAAGGGGAATAGTTGTCGAGGGATACCAGGGTGATGGTGGTTAGACTCAGTCTAATGATTTAACGATAAAACGTGACATACTATGCAGGACGACAGAGCGAATTACAATTAGATACGATACCTAAGAGAACTGGTGGTCAGATTGGGAATGCACTGGCAGAACATTTAGATAATTTCAACTATTGACAATGTGCATTAATTGAGGATGGTCATATAGGAAGTGAAATGTGTTGGGATTAAGAAAATTTACATACACTGAGAGACTGAATGTTGAAAGACATAACAGTCTATAGTGAGGGTGTATGTACGTATGTAAATTGATGTGGATGTATATATTGTAATCTATTTTATAATAAGTGGGCAACAAAATGTAACCTTTATGTAAATAAATAAATAAATAAATGTGTTAAATTATAACAAAAGTGCACCTAGGTTACAAGGTCTGTATATAATCAACCTAAATGAAGGCTATGTTGAAGCAGGCATACATCACTTCCAATAAATACATATCATAACCATTGACTAGTCAGAGGATAAATTTCATAGGTTCATAAACAGTCGAATACCAGAGCAGAGGATTGATCTCCAAGGAGAAAATTTCTTAGTATTAAAGTACGGTATAAATCAGGTTCTGAGCACACAATTTGCGTACATTGTCCTAAGAACTGTGCTGACATCTACATAAAACTTTAGTAAACAGGTGACGATTCATCAAACTACCATATAACAAATTCAATTTGCATTGTTGAGAGGGAGGTTTCTCCATTTATTTCATTCCTTTTAGATATATGAATGAATGAAGTCACAGTAATGACATGTTCAAGTAAGACTAACAATACCATCAGCAGGTAGAAATATAAATGACATCGGTTCAGACAGTAAAACAGCTGATGCTAATCATCTGAGAAACCCAATTCAATGTTATATGAAAATCTGAAACAACTCATACCTTGACCAGATATATATCATGTGATATAATAATGCTGAGTTCTGACCAGTATTTATATATCAATATACAGCATTCAACTATCATCCAGTATGAAATCTATGTCTAGCAACCAAATTGAACACTTATATCCAGCTTCATTTGTATTATCTCAGTCGTGATTATTTATTTATTTATTTATTTATTTATTTATTTATCATATGGCATATACATGAACAGTACAATAAATTACAGGTACAGTACAGTATATCTATTTATCTTCTAAAAATAAATGTAAAAGTATACTTAGTCGCAAGACAGCCTCTGCATGAGAGGAAGTATTTCATAAAATATGAAAATAAAATCTACATTATTTACATATGTAATTGCCTGTGGCGTCGCCAGGAAAAATTCACTTTTTTTCTCCATTGAAACGTCTCGGTGGGCATTCTTGTGTGATGTGCTTCACAGTTTGCCTCTCAGCACCACAGTCGCAGCAGGATGGCGGCTTTTTCTTCCATTTATACAGAAGATCTGCACACACATCGTGGTTAGTCCGGATGCGGTTTAACTTGGACCATACTCTCCGCGGTTGTTCAAAGCCAGGTACCTTCTGTGTAATGCATGGTATATTTAAGGATTCTGCTGAAGCAAATTGTCTCCATTCATTAGACCATCTCCCAGTCAGATTGAAATGACTATGTACAAGGTACTCCGCCGTACAGATGGGTGGACGTCTTGACTTAAGTCTGTCTACATGTAGGTGAGGGATATCCTCATGAATGGGCAATCTTTGATTATTCTGGATCTTATTGTATTCATTCATCAGAGCAATGCTTCTACAGAGGTGGGGTGGAGGAATATGGCTTAGTACGGGCAACCATTGAATTGGAGTTGATCTGATCGTGCCAGTGATCATTCTCATTGTGTCATTTAACTTAACGTCTAATCTCTTCACATGAGGACTGATCATCCAGACAGGGGCACAATACTCCGCAGTAGAGTAAGCTAGACTGAGAGCTGAGTAGCGTAGAGTAATTGCACTTGCACCCCAAGAAGAACTACACAGTTTTCGAATTAATGTGTCTGAATCTTGGCAGCGCTCTTTCTCAGATATTCTTGGAATGACAGTATTCTGTTGAGTGTAACACCTAGATATCTGGGGTGTCTGTTGTGGCAGAGGAGAGTGTTATCAAAGTATACTTTGAGGTCCCTTGAAGCCATTTGGTTGTTCAGATGAAAACAAGAAACTTCTGTTTTACTCATACTTGGTTGAAGTCTCCATTTTGAAGGTATTTTCCTAAAACAGAGAGATCTTTTGTCAACGTTTCCTCTGTCTGCTCGAAGCATAGGTCTTTAGTGGCAAGAGCCCAGTCATCTGCATACCCAAATTTCCTGGATCTTGTGGATGGTATATCTGAGATATATAAACTAAACGAGAGTGGGGCAAGCACTGAACCTTGCGGGATTCCATTATTTAGTTTGCTGGGTTTGCAGATTTCATCCCGCAAGACTACATGAAATGTTCTGTCACTCAGCATGTTATTTATCAGATGAGCCAGACTCCTGCATGGAATCACTTTAAGGAGTTGCTCACGTCCGTAGGTTTTAACCTAAAAGTACCCTACACGTGATCCCTGGGTGGTGCTAAGCGAGCAACAGCGATCAGGCTGCCAGACTATCCTAGTGATCTCCTGGCTATTTTTACATGAAAATGATTATGTGATACATATAATTAACTCTTTGCATATATGCAACCTGGCATGTACTCTGACCTTATCATGTCATCAGCCAGCATCTTATATAATCGAGTTTAAATAAGCTCCCCAGACAACAAATTAATCACCCCTGGATAAACCATTACAAGCATTATAAAATACCGTGTAACTCCGCCTGTAGACTTGATAACCATCTGGATTCTGTTACGAAGTTCGTCCACAAGCTTGTGCAGGTTAACCCACTCGCTGAGGACGCGCATTTCCACCAAATGGCGGGGATGCTGATATCCATGTTTAACCCACTGTTTCAACATCTCGCACAGATTTTCATTAGTGCTCACATCAGGTGATCTTGCACACCAGTCAGGATGTAATTGGGTGGGGAAATGTCCATAAAGCCAATTACATATGCGTCCAGCCCGATTAACTTTACTGTCGCCATCTTGCTAAATTGGGACATCAGTAGCATATAAATCATCCAGATGTTGATTGAAAGGCAACACCTAATCATCCAGAATGTTTATAAACATGCTGGTTCATCTCGGTGGCCACCTCAATGAGCGAGCCCAAACCATGATACTGAAAACATCACATATGCACCTCCGGCTTGAACCTCACCTTGCACACATCCAGGATGAAATGCTTCATTTTGCCTCTGGTGCATTTGACGACGTGCATCATTGCAGTATAGTTAAGATCATAATTTGTCAGGCCATATTACATTCTGCCAGTTAGCTTTCTAGCAAATTGAACACTTGCAGCTTTGAGTGCCTGCGCGAGCAGTGGGCTCTTATGAGGCGACCGACTCCAGAATGCCGTTCTTGTCGCAATGTTCTTTTGCTAACAGGTTGAGATGAACCTTCAATCACTGACTGCAGCAATTCCTGTCAGGCTTGGACGCGATTGTGATTCACGAGCCCTGAAACGCGTCTCCGGTTCCTCTCAGTCGGGATCTTTTTCCGACCACAACATTGATATGGTGTTTTGCGACCACGTTTAGTACATCGCTACTTGTAGACACCAACACCAACAAATGCAGGAATTTCACACACCGTATGGCCATGGGTGCGGCCTAACACGACTGCCTCTTTTTTCCACTTGGTCACATCTTTATATTTGCTCATATTGACATACACTGTCTGCTTGAAACATCAATCTCTCACTAATCGCTACTGCCTTTTGTTCACGTAGGGGAAGTGCGCGCGTGGTTGAGTACGGGACTCATTCACTGCGCCATCTGTACAGGCTTAATAATCCATTTATGTGTGCGCACGTGGGTGAACAAAATTCTTCGTCCGCTGTGTTCACCTTACGTACATTCCTAAGTAGAATCTTCAGTAGTATGATGTTGTTGAATGGATGTAGACCTTGATATTCCCAAGACATTAAGATGTAATTTATGTATGTTTTTTGAAATATGGTGAAACTTACTATTCTTACAATAGTATTCTTAAAATCTCAATATTATATTTGTCCTTGACCCTTGTATACTTAGAATGAATTAAATACCTCTAAAATATCAATATTATAATATTACATCATGACTTTGTTTCTTATGTATAGATTAATATGTATGGGTGGTGTGGATTGTTTATTAATTCCATAACGTAGGCAGTCGATAAGTATTCTGCATTCGTCGTAAATTATTATTTAACCACGGAAAAAATTTAAATTACCAAGATAATTAAATGAACACAAAAATATCTAAGTAGGCATACTTTGAGGAAGATTGCCGAAGAGAAGTAAACAAGGAAGGCAGCCGATGAAAATCCAATGTAAACAATGACGGCCATGCTAAATATTAGCCAATAGCAATCGATAAATTATGGCAGCAGTGCAAAAATGTGATCCAATAGTGAACAGTTAATGGCGACCATGGTGAACTTAAACAATGTGATAGAAAAATCAATGTCGTCTCTATCGTTGATGCGAAAATAGCAGTGGCTCCACTTGAAATAAACAGACAAATATCCCACTAAAGTAACTAGGTTCATGCATCTGAAACAAGCATGATTCTGAAGATTCCCTTCAAATTACAACCCGAAATTTCTTTAATGTATAAAGATCATCATTTCCTCCAGCTTTAGTTACATGGTAACCGCCTGAATTATACAGTCCTGAATCACACTGGCGGTCTTTGTTCATGAGATAAATATCAACGCGGGCGGAATATGTTCATAATCTCTCTAAAGGTCCTATATATATCGCGTGTCAATTCTCACTCAGTACGACGATACTATCTCGTCTACTTCATTTAATTGCATTATCGACAACTCCCAATTATAATATAAACATACATGGCTTATAACAAAGACTTTGCTGGCATATCAACAATCACATTACAAAGATCCACATGTTGTCTCATAATACCATTATCTTACGTTATTCGTAACAAGGCGTAATATACTTTATTCTCGAAGACTGCAATCTTTCCGTGTACTTGAAGGTCATAAATATTCCTGTCGTCAAATATAGGCTACCTTTCGTACTGATGAGTAAGCTGTATTCAAATGACTATTACATTTATAACATGTTTAATTCTCAAATATGCACACATCGTCATGAGATAATAAGATCTGACCCTATTCTGGTAATTATCATTGAAGACCAAATTCCTACTCAGTGAGGTACATGTACGATGAGACCAGAAATCAGACGAATGGTTTTTTTTGCTAGTGGCTTTACATCTCACCGATAGAGATAGGTCTTATGGCGACGATGGGATAGGATAGGCCTAGGAGTTGAAAGGAAGCAGCTGTGGCATTAATGAAAGTACAGCCCCAGCATACGCCTGGTGTGAAAATGGGAAACTGTGGAATACCATCTTCAGGGCTGCTGACAGTGGGATTCGAACCCACTATCTCCCGGATGCGAGGTCCAGCCACGTGCCCCTAACTGTACGGACAACTCGCCCGGTCAGACAAATGTAATCCTTGCTCCGATTCTATACACAGTTAACATAAACTATTCAACACTTAGATATGACATCTTTTTAGTATCCATAATATGAAAATGAAGGTATATAACGGGTTGGTATTTTTTGATGAATTTGAAATATCACCATCATCAATGTCAAATAGCTGGAATAATCAGTAGTTTTCTTCAAATTAAACCTGTGTAGTTCACCTCTCATCTAATAAATAATATTTACATGAATATACCCTCAAGAAATTTAAAGGAATCTTCATACTGTATACAAGAAAGGAAAAGAATGTATACTATTTATATTAACTGGAGCTGTTGTTATATGGTGGAGTGTTTATTCAACCATGAACATCAAATCGCCCTTGCTCCGTGGATGGTTTTAGCATAAAATCTTATTATAAAATTCTTCTCCACATAAAAAATGAAATCATATGGTGCATGTGGTCTGTAGGAATATCGATTACTAAGTGACAGCTGCTCATCCTGAAGACCTATAGATTATGAGTAGTCATGTTGTCAGCACGACGAAACTTCTCGTCCATTATTCATGGCCTTCTAGACCAGCTTTTGCCACATATTAAATTAGGTTATTGGTAGCCATAATGGAAGTTTACATGAAGCTGAGAGTCAAGATTTAGTAATATTGTTAACAAAAAACACATAACTCGCAGTCTATTTCATAAAATGCTAGAGAGATATACTTGCTTCCTGGGTAATAATTACAATAAATTCATTTACAATATACAACTAAGCCTTAATCTAAAACAGTGATATGATACACTTCATATGTTTATTTCAAGAAAGCCACATTAATTTCCCTATCTCACTCCGGAATAGTTCTTGAGGATTATTTCAATGCACTTCTCACAGACACAAGACTCAACAATTCACTTTTAAATCTGAACATGAATTTACATATACGTGATCACTTTCAACCTATCCTTCTGAATGTATCGCGTCACTAATCAAGGATTTGTAGAAATGCCCCAGTGATTTTATGGTTTCAATTACCACAAGTTCACAACTTGCTTTTCTGGTATGAACAAGTTTAATTGATACATTAGCATTCTATATGATAACTTTTGTGTCAGCTTGCCATCGCGTTAACCTCCGCACGTAATAAGAGTATACTGTTATTCAGTGTCTTGGGCAGATCCAAAACTTCTGCTACATGGGAAGACATACCATAGACGAGTGATATTGACTTGACTAATATCTGTTGCAACTTGAGGAGCAGACATACTACTTGAAATTCTCAATGTGCTCAAGGCTCAACTTCTCATGAAATGATGTTATGTCCAAATCCATTTTATAGAGATTAGAGGATAAACAGTACATAATAATTATCTTCATCAATTTCATCAGAATTCTAAAAAAAAGTTGTAACAGTCAAAATCCAAGACAGAAAAGAAAACTGTTTATCTCCTTGTATTCAAATTTCCCATTCAGAACTCTATGAACAAAAATCTGGGAAGATTCCCGTTGTTGAGTTGCCTGGACTAAGGACTGCAGTATGTACCTTATTCATTTATTTTATTTGTCAGAGAAATAATTTATATATTTAAAATGACTTGGTATTTCAAAACAAATTTGTGAGATTAGATACAGAGGCTCCTGCCATATTTTGTTTCACTTGTTGTTGAAACGGGCCTATCATCGAAGGTCATCAGCCCTCCTGCCACATTTTACTTTTGGGGAATATCATGCTTAATAAAGCTATGTTTTGAACTTTTAATTCTTAATTTCCATTCATTGTGTACAGTGTTAACTTTACTCCAGCTAATAAGCAAGATATTATTGCTTTTATGCAAACACTTGATCACATGATGAATTCATCTGCAAGGTGGGAGAAATGTTGCATGTTGGGAACTTCTAAAGCACAAATAATGATATTTGATTTGTTCGGTGAAGCATTATGTACGGATTCATTAGTATTTGTTTTGATCTTAATTTGGTTTATATTTCAGAGTGAAGAATGTTGTCGTATTGACCCCGGAACCCGGAGAATGTATGCGTAGTTGTACAGTATGCAATATGGTGTTCCGAAACATCTCCAGTCTCCAAAAACACATGTTATTTCACTCAGGGGTCAGGCCGTATTGCTGTAAAGAGTGCAATAAAACGTTTTCGCAACGGCGTTATCTCAGTAAACATATGTTGACACACTTAGGAGACAGGCCTTTCCACTGTAATGAATGCAACAATACGTTTTCGCAGAACGCTCACCTGAAAAGACACATGGTAATTCACTCTGCGGAGAGGCCCTTTAAATGTAAATTGTGCAATACTAGTTTTGCACACCAAGGTAATCTTCGGAAGCATATGGTGACTCACAGTACTGATAGGCCATTCCGGTGTAATGAGTGCAACAGCACTTTTGCTCGAAAGGATTCTCTTCGCAGCCATGTTTTAGCTCATATTCCACATATTTCCTATCGCTGTGAGGAATGCAATAGCAACTTTGCGCAGCAAAGAAGTCTCCGGAAACATATGTTGTCCCATTCTAACATAAGTACATTTCAATGTGAACAGTGTGGCGGTAAATTTAACCGGAAAGATACCCTTCGATTACACATGCTAACTCACTCTCAAGAACGGCCACACCAATGCTGCGAATGTGGTATTGCTTTTACAAGGAAAGATTACCTCCGGACACATATGTTTCTACACTCTGGGATCAGGCCCTATGTTTGTCCAGAATGTGATATATCATTTACGCAGGTTAGTAATCTCCGAGCCCATATGGTTATTCACTCGGCTGAGCGACCGTACCGTTGTGAAGTGTGCACTGCCACATTTACACATCGAGGTAATCTCCGAACCCACATGGGAAGACATTCCGGAATAAAAGACGCGCTTTTGTAAGGAGGGTGATAGTGCATGTGCACGGCGAATTAACGTGTTTGCCGCCGCTCGGATATCATGTTTGGTGTGAAGGTGTTCATTTCTGTGTCCTTATGCATTTTAGATTATTAATGTAATTATTTAATATTGTTTGTGTGAATACGAGGCATGACGCGCTCGCTGCATCAGCAACACTACCGATGAGCTTTTCGCCTTCGATGCCCTTGGATGCAGAATATGCATCATGACTGGTAATGAAGTGGAACGAGGAAAATAATGTTTTGTTCGATTGTAGAACTTCTTTACAACAGGGAAATAAATTTTTAACATTTCACACAACAGTACTGTGCAGCAGAATATTATTATTGCTGTGTGAACAATGTATATTTTCATTACTCCTTGTCCGGTCTCGCGGTGTAGGGGCAACGCGTCCGCCTTTCATCCGGCGGCCCTGGGTTCGATTCCCGGCCGTTTCAGTGGGTTTTATTTGTAAATAATTAATATCCCTGGTCTGGCGACTGGGTGTTTGTGTCGTCCTGAATGTTCCTTCCCTCACATTCAACACTACACTCTTCCACAATTCCTATTATATGGAGGTTCATATCATATGGTGCAAGTAGTGGCAAAAGATCCACAGGATTCGACACCACAAACAAATATCATTTTATTAAAAAAATCTCCATAATGTGTACAATGTAACTAGTCAATACCGTGTTCTACAACAAACACTGGGAGACATGCCATTGTTTGTGGTCAATTATTTATGTCTCTTGTGGAATTTCTGGTCTCTCTGTAGTAGAACATGCTGTCCCTGCGCTGCCCCTTTTTGTAGCACTGTTTACCCCATTTCCTCAGTCTACAGCCTTTCTCCTTAGCCACACATTTACTGGCTGGTAATCACTCCTCCATTATCACCAATTGGAAATTGTTGAGTGATACCTTATTTACAGAGAATTTGTTATACAGCATGTAGGAATTGTATTACATCATTTCAACCACATGAATTCCTAGTTTTTGATATCACTTTAGTTGTTTTTCTTGTGAAAGGATAGTAGAAAATCATTTGGTCCTGGTGATCTAAGCCCGACATATGTCTATTATACTCCACTATAGCTTTAGGCTTCAGTTTTTTGGCCCATCTTGTTGCTGACCTCCACCATGCAAGCTCATGTTCTGTGGAAATGAATTGTACCTCGCGCTTATCCCGCCACTTTCCCGCGGCTGTGCCGTTGGCATAAGAGCAGACAACTTTGCCAACTTTTAGTTTGCTCTCAAAAACACTGGTGGGTGTTTCCTTTTTGCCAACTCTGCCTACTAGTAGAATGTCTCCCATTACTGAGAAGTGTAGCAGATAAAGAATAGCTGTTATAGAAATTGTCCGTATAGAGTGCATGTCCTAAATTTATCTGGCCTTGCATAAGACAGAGCACTATATTTGCAGCATGGCCTTTCCCACCTATGTTTTCTGTTATCCTGGTGTAGACAGTAAAATTTATAACTGTACCATCTGGCTCCATGAGCTTATAGAGCTTGATGCTCTATTTACTGGCAAAACATCAGCCTACCACAGCACTACACATCTCCCTACCTCTTTCATTTTATCTTTGATGTATTCGATCATTGGTCATATTTAATACAAACAATCTGTTGGTTTTGGATGTCCCTCAGCTGAGTTTTTTTGCAAAATGGAGGACCTTCAGTAGAAGTAGAAATCTCTTTTTATTCATGTAGTTCCTAAAACATGGAATGTTTAATACCCTGTGACACTTGCACAACATCCATGTGATACATAGTCCTAAAAATACATAAAATTCATCCACAGTGACATCGTACAAGTCCGTAATCCTCTTCTTTTCAGTGACATTTCCTCACAAAAATAACTTATGTAAATGCGTTACATTAAGTGACAGTGTTATTCATGTTGACTATAAGCATATAAATATAGAGTATACACTGCTCTAAAAAATAATAACAACCTAGTTGTCATCTGTAAGCAAGTGAAAATAATCATAATAATATCACTTGCAGTGGAACCTTCATTCCCGGCCCACCAATGAGGTTTAATTGTTTCATTGAGTGCAAATCTGATCTGCAAGAAATTTTGGCCATGCAATTTGGTGGGGGGAGATGAGATTTTGCTTACATCTTTCTCATCTTCTGTAATGTGAGAATTGGAAGTTGATTCTCGACACACATACGTGATTAAAATTCCCACTTGGGTGGCTATAGTCACTTTTCACACTGTCATCACTGTTGTCACTATCAATGCTGTCATTGTCACTAGCGTTCAGGAGAGCTTCCAGACTCAAATCAAAAATCAAATCAAAATCTCTTTATTTCCAAATGAGGTGATAACCTCGGTGGCAAATGGTACACTAAAATACATTATTGTCAAGCACTAAATATTAAATTAACAAGAGAAAAAATTTCCTATAATACAATATTATATAATTTACGATAACAATTTTTTCTATTAAACACACAGCTCATCCTTAATAAATTTACGTTGTTTACATAATTCTACTTATAATATCTCTCGTACTACTTACAAATATATTCAACTGATATACAGTATGTGGAATTACTTCAAATGATACTACACAACTGGTATAAGATTAAAATTTACATTGCATTTATTTACTTTTTCTTTTCTTTACCCATTCTGGAACCTAAGTAGCATAACGACCTGCTGCGTCTTAATTGCAAATCGCCTGTTTATCCCACTAATACAGGGTTTCCGCCGGTGAGAAAGTTCTGAAACTTCACTGTTCTCTCTTGACATTGCAGAAATGTATGCCATCTTCTAATTAACAATTGATCTGATGCCCAGATGGCGCATATATTTAATAACACCTTAACAATGCACAGTAAAGAGGTCTGTTGGTTTACATACATATTGGCGGAAATACGAGCTTTAATATTTGGTGCAGAGTGTGACACGTGTGTCGTCGTCTGCACTGAGTGAATGTGGCGTCATGACACTTTTATGTCATCATCGGCCACGAAAGTGTTAATCTATAATCGTGCATGATTCTACGCTGTGGACGCACATGTTTCCGTTTTAACAATTGCAGTATTTTGTTCATAAAAATATTATCTTTTTACAAATGTATTATTTCATGCAGGAAGACGATGTTTTTGTAAAGGATGTAGTATTACGTTTATTCATAAAAGTAATCTCCGAATCCATAGTGCTTTAAAGAACTCCTTAACGTAACTAGTGGGCATGTTATTCCCCTGCACGGTGTATACAAATATTGGAGAAGAATGATGTTTTTTAGAAGCATATTTTTAATCCTGCCGCATTCGCACCGTCGATTACAGAACATTGTGCTTGGAATGCACTGTGTGTTTAGAAACTACCATAGACTCAGCTAATTACTTTTATAACATATTTGTAGCTATTACTATTAATCCTTCCCTACTTACTCTGCTTATCTCTGACCATTCATCTTCATTGCCTTACCTAATTTACACTTATAATTTCACAGATTGGAGTTTCAAGAGCATGCATGTTAAGCATAAGCACTGATAAATGATATAGGCCTTGCCTTGCAATCTAGATTATGAAGTTTTGTAATGTTCAGTCTTGATTGAGCAAGCAGAGAGAATGGATGGGCTGAGGAATGGGGAACACCTTGCAACAACATAGGGCTACGACAGGAAGTTGGCAGAGCTTATGGATGACTAAGAGGCAAAGAACAAGAAGATGAAGAATGTGAAAGAAATGATATTGGCAACACTACTTGTGGCATTGGTGGTGGCAGTGTTGTTAACAATAGTGGGTGTGGAGATATATCCAGGTCCAGACCCCATGGACACTCTAGGATGGGAAGAAATTGATGCAATAAGGGAGGTGATGAAGGAGGCATATCAAATGGAGCAAGTTAGGGAGTTGGTAAAGGAGCAGTGTAAGGATATAAAGTAGTGCATCATGGAGCAGATGAAGGAGCTAACTGAGAAGGTGGAGAGCTGTAAAGAAGAGCTGGAAATACTGAGGAAGAAGATCAGAAACTTGGAGGAGGAGCTGGTAAAGTTGAAGAGGAAAGGAGTTAATGATGATCAGGAAGGAAGAAGGAAGAATATTTTTTATAATCACAGCAATAGAACCAGCTTTTGGGTGGTTAGGCCGTGTGCATAATGCATAGTTTCGTCCAGACGTGCCATTTGGACTCATCAGCTGGAATGGCACGCCCCTCCAGGACTCTGCATAGCAGAGGCAGACCAAACTGTGTGGCCCCGCCAAGTTAGCAAATCAAGTTTGCTAACCTGCTAAAGGAGAAAAGATTTCTCCGTTCAAAAAAATGCTCCCCCATTGGAGATACATCAAAAAAGGCTTTCACGGCCGCAGATCTTATAATCACAGCAATAGAACCAGCTTTTGGGTGGTTAGGCCGTGTGCATAATGCAGAGTTTCGTCCAGACGTGCCATTTGGACTCATCAGCTGGAATGGCACGCCCCTCCAGGACTCTGCATAGCAGAGGCAGACCAAACTGTGTGGCCCCGCCAAGTTAGCAAATCAAGTTTGCTAACCTGCTAAAGGAGAAAAGATTTCTCCGTTCAAAAAAATGCTCCCCCATTGGAGATACAACATCAAAAAAGGCTTTCACGGCCGCAGATCTTATAATCACAGCAATAGAACCAGCTTTTGGGTGGTTAGGCCGTGTGCATAATGCAGAGTTTCGTCCAGACGTGCCATTTGGACTCATCAGCTGGAATGGCACGCCCCTCCAGGACTCTGCATAGCAGAGGCAGACCAAACCGTGTGGCCCCGCCAAGTTAGCAAATCAAGTTTGCTAACCTGCTAAAGGAGAAAAGATTTCTCCGTTCAAAAAAAATGCTCCCCCATTGGAGATACAACATCAAAAAAGGCTTTCACGGCCGCAGATCTTATAATCACAGCAATAGAACCAGCTTTTGGGTGGTTAGGCCGTGTGCATAATGCAGAGTTTTGTCCAGACGTGCCATTTGGACTCATCAGCTGGAATGGCACGCCCCTCCAGGACTCTGCATAGCAGAGGCAGACCAAACTGTGTGGCCCCGCCAAGTTAGCAAATCAAGTTTGCTAACCTGCTAAAGGAGAAAAGATTTCTCCGTTCAAAAAAATGCTCCCCCATTGGAGATACAACATCAAAAAAGGCTTTCACGGCCGCAGATCTTATAATCACAGCAATAGAACCAGCTTTTGGGTGGTTTTTATTTAATGAGTGCAAGAAGGTGCAAGAGAGAAGAAATTGTGTCTAGTGTATAAGGTGGTGGATGTGGTGCAAAATAAAATGAATATTAACTTTACCTAGGTGGACATAGAAGATGCGTATAGAATAGGGGAATTTCACTTGAGATTATAAATTATAATTGAGGAGCACTATCTTTGATAATTGTTTGGATGTAAGGCTACATCTCAACTCAGTTAAAGCACATGCAGCTCTGGAAAAAGCATGCCCACACGGAACACACAGTCGTATTAACATCACCAGGTGCAGCTTCTGTTTCCTGCCACTACCTAAAGGGTTCTGCCTTTCTTAATGAATATAGCTCTACTTATCATATTCTATTGTCGTGTAACAGGGTTTCTAAAATGTCGGACTCTCCCCACAATAAATCTTCATCTGAGTCCCCTGCATGTTATTGCTCCTCCAATTCCTTTGGTACCTAATCACAGGGAATTTTCACAAATGCAGTTTTCTGGATAAGTGACTATTTCGTCGTATTGTACATTGCAGTAGACCAATAAGCTAGCTTCTTTAATCTGGGGGAGAACAAGGTGGCTTCAGCTAAAATTGTCATTAACATAAGTAATTCAAACTGAAGTATACCAGCGACACATTCCCTTATGCTTGACTCGCCATTTTGTATCTCTAATCTTTATGAAGTCGTCCGTTCGGGCTGTATTGTACCTCTAACCTTCATGACATCATCCGTTCGTGAAGGCTCAATAGAAGTTTTACGTCCATTGAGTTGGTGTGGAGCCTGGTAAACAGATATGTTGTGCGAAATAATAAAACTCGCAGAAGTCAGGGCATTAATAAAACTCTGACTCTGGTGAGTGTGATGGAGGTGGGAACGCTGACATCCTGTCGGTATGACTTCTGATCGTCTCATCATTAATCTGAATGATATGAACAGAAATGAAAAAGGGGACGTAGAGAGAGATAGAGTGGGGGGGGAATCCGACTTGAAAGAAGTTACCCTTTATCAAATTATAATTTGGTAAAATCCTTTTTATAATTTACTTAAATATTGGCTTTTCAAAACCATGTTTCACTATGACAGTTATTTGTGCTCTAGAAATTGCAGCAGGGAAGGTGGAATTCTTATTTATATTATATCAGAGCAGCAAGCCATATAATTATTGTCAGTCAACTGTATAGATACATCGTACAATATACTATAAATAGAAATCAGTAGGTTTCAATGGGAATATTTATTTTAGCTTCTAAATGAACTTGAAGAAATATGGAAAAAGAATTCTAGGTACTTTTATGTTACAATTGGGATACTTGTATTGATAAAATATTACAAGGTATTAGAATCATTCCATATTGATGGTTTTCACTTTACAAAGGTGAAAAAAATGAGAGTATCCTAATTCAATACATCATATATTCATTCATTAGATGGAGTAAACAAATTCAAACATGTTTCGGCTCCTTTGAGCCATCTTCAGTGAAAGTACAGTGATAATACAAGTTAAAAATGCCAAAAACATAATGAAGGAACAAATAAAAAACAAACAAAAGAGAGCCTAGACGGAAACAAAATTAGCACATATACAATATTTACATCAATATGTGGAGCAAGAAACAACTCACTGTGACAAAATTCAGTGAAACAGGTATTAATACGAAAATAATAATTGAAACTAAAAGCTGTGTTAACCTAAGAAGAAAAGAAATGATAAACAAATGATACAGATGGAAATGAACAATAGGTGCACATGGTGAGTTTGCGGACCGTATAGTTTACAAAATATTGGTTTTGTAACAATAACAAAACAGGTTGAAATCACTGTCAAAAATTCAGGCAGAAAAATCATCCTGTAGAAACCCATCGGATCAAATTGGTTGGGAGGGGAGCAGGAGCAATTTTTTTTTCAGAAACCAAGCTTGATATAATGTGCAGATGAAAAGCCTGTAACAAGGAAAAACACTGATGAAATTTAGAGCTTTAGAAATAGCAGTCCCTTTCTTGATTCTGTCAGTCATCAGCCCAGATGCTGGTTGGATCCTCAAATAGCAACACCAAAGGCTATGCAGTTATAAGAAAACCACAAAAACCAATGGTAGTACCAAAATGAGGCGAACTAGGCAAGACGAGGAGTGAGGTATTTTGCCATTGCTTTCCTCTCTGGGCTAGACAGTGCTATTATAGCACAACTAACCCTATGAGCAATACCTTTCATGACACTCACACTTGTGCTGTGAATGTCATTACTCAGCACCGCCCAATCCCAGCAGTTTCCATATTGTCACAGCCATGAATGAGACTGGGACTTCAGTGGAAGCTACTCTTTGCTCTGGCCTGTACCAAGAGATGGAAACAAAAGTACTGTATCCATCAAGAACTGAGACAGGGCCGCTACATAAAATTGAGAAGCTGTGTTAGGTAGATGACAGATGCATGGTAAACTGTAAGTGAAAACGTCAATGAAGTTCCAATCTGTAATGGAAAAAAATGAGGTTGTGTGAGAAACCTGGGCTGATAAGTAAAAAGTGTGGAATGGCTGTGTAGCAGGTGTTTGTCCTGTAGAATGGCCTGGCCTTCTTAAAGTAACGGTCTCTTTCGCATGGTCGAGTGTATTGTTGGTTCAGCTGTGTTTGCGAGGATGGAAGGAGCGGAGGGAGAAGGGGTGGTGCAGGGCTGGTGTGAGGAGGGCGGAGTGGTGGTGAGTTGGAGAGATGAAGGTGGGTTTTTTTGTGTTATGGAAGTTCTGACAAATATATGGAATGAATGTTTCAAGTAGAATGTTATTTTTCTCGTTGACTTCATTTAAATTGTAAGAGGGGTTCGTAAACTGATCTAAATCTATGTGGATGCTCTCGAGAACGTTGAGCAAGGTGCCTTTTTTGCCCATAATGCAAGATCTTATGATCTTTATCTGTTGAAGTGTATTCGTGGCTGGATGCTTTATGATGTTCACTCATAACTGAAAAATGATTATATTTGAGAGCGTTGCAATGTCAGGCGTATCTTACGACAAAATTGCGGCCTGTTTGACCAATATAGCTGGAATTACTGGATTGGCATTTTAATTTGTAAACTCCAGAGTTCAAATATTTGTTGTTAATATTATTCTTATTGTTGACAGTGTGTGGATTGAAAATGTGTTTGGAGTTGGTGTGGGAGGTTTCGTATGCTATTTTGATGTTGTGTTTCTTAAAAATAAAAATCACAAAATCAGCAGAGTTGAGTAAACTATGATAATACTATAGCCAACTGCTACCCCACTAGAGTGACACTTTTAGATCATATTTATATTAATGCACCCTCTAAAAATATTGTGTATAATGTTTACAGTGACTTCAGTGATCACAATCTACTGGTCTGTGACCTTGATATTCCAGTAAGAGATAGTAGCAGTATGTTTAAATATTCCATAACGCACATCCTAAAAATAAACATTAAAAGTGCCAGGAAACTTTCATCTAAAAATTCTTTGATATTTGATACTAATGACGAGTGTGAAGCTACTGTTAATAAGTTAACTAATCATTTAGCAGAAGCCAGCATATTGGGTTTTAAGACAATAACTGAATCAAGACATAAAAACTCATGATGTCCATGGATGACTCCTGAATTTCTCAACCTCATAAAACATAAAAACAAATGTATGAGAAAATTAAGAGACAGCATTATAGGTTGTGAAGGGGATGCCAGTATGTCTCATAATATCTAAATGTCACTAGACTTAAAAGAGAAGCTGAAAGTTCTTATTAGAGTAACAGGTTCATTTGTAGTTAAAAATCCCTGGAAATTAGTTAACGAGGTAATTCAAACAACAAATAGCAACAATAGAGATTTTCAACTAAAAGTTAATAATATAATCACCAACACCTGTGATATTTCCACAACATTAAATGAATATTTTATTAGTATTGGTGACGATCTAGCTGTTCCAACAAATCGTTAGCTGAAGGCACAGTTCCTCCATTTTTAAAAATTGCCAAAGTTATACCCATCCATAAAGGCTTAGATAAATTAGACATAAATAACTACAGACCGATCTCTATTGATCCCATTTTAGCCAAAATATTAGAAAAATTGTTAAAATGAGATTATTCCAAATTCCAGCACATACTATGCTGTTGAGGACATCTGTATACTGCAGGAAAATTAGTTCCTGGTTAATTTGTAGACTTAAGAAAAGCCTTTGACACAGTTCATCACGCGATCATGATCAGAAAAGAAGCAGGAGTAAGAGTTGTAGTGATGAACTGGTTTGAGGATTATCTGAGCACAGTTTGTTTTGTACAAAAAAGCAAAAAAAGTTTATCTCCTCCTATATCAATTGGAATTCCTCAGGGTTCAGTACTGAGTACAATTTTACTTTCAATATGTGTGTGAAAGATGTAAGCTCCCTAAAATTACAAGGACAGGTTTCTCTTTTTGAGGATGATACAAATATTGTTTATGTTGATACTCCTGCTAAAGAACTGAGGTAAAAATGCAGTATGACAGCTTATTACAAATTTACACTTCAAACAATAGACTATCTTAGCAAGACCAACTACATAATTTTCCACAAGCACTCGCGTGCAACTCTTGTTGACCTCACATTAACATTTTTTGATCATCCTTTACCAAGAGTACAATATACTAAACTTCTATGCTTAAATATTGATGAAATGCTTGACTGGAATGAGCAAGTTAAAAGCATTTGCAAACAAACTCCAGCAACTGGACTGCTTCACAGACAAGTTTTAAAAATCTATTTGTAGTGCTCTCACTGAAAGTCACCTGACTTAATGATTCAAATTTGAGTACGTTCCAATAACGAATTCTTGAGAAAATTGTCATTTTACAAAAAGGAGCAATCAAATAATTTATTATTTACCACCCTTAACAACTACAGATTATTTGTATAAGAAATGCAGACTTCTACAACTCCACATGTTACATGTTAGAACTTCAGGTATGATGGTATATAAAATCAAGCATAATTTGGTTCATACAAGCACTACCTGTTTCACAAATTCTGACATGCACTCATATAATACCTGAGGAGCTGAGAGTCCATACAGAATTTGTTAAAGTTAGTATATATGGTTTTAACAACTTAGGGCTCTACTCTGTAAAGGTATACAATGCTCTCCCTAAACGGATACAACAGGCATCAACAATTATAAAACTTAAACAAGAAAATATCTAATAAAGGGACAAAAGAAAATGAGCACTAAATCTTATAAACAAACTAATGTACAGTGGTCTTATATATATTTGTAAGGGTTTCCTTTTCTCTCAGACTGTAACGTATTTAGAAATAAGTTATTATTGTATTGAAAATATTTCGCAAAATCTGCCTTGTATTGCACCGTTAAGAGCTCGGGCCAGGCGACCCCTCTTCAGTAAATATAAAATGTCTTTGATGGACATAGGGTTGTGTTGCTTGTTCTATTTGTATCAATCAATCAATACTGATCTGCATTTAAGGCAGTCGCCCAGGTGGCAGATTCCCTATCAGTCGTTTTCCTAGCCCTTCTTAAATGACTTCAGTGACATTGGAAATTTATTGAACATCTCCCTTGGTAAGTTATTCCAATCCCTAACTCCCCTTCCCATAAATGAATATTTGCCCCAATTTGTCCTCTTGAATTCCAACATTACCTTCATATTATGATCTATCCTACTTTTAAAGACGCCACTCAAACTTATTTGTCTCCTGATGTCATTCCATGCCATTTCTCAGCTGACAGCTCCGAACATAACACTTAGTCGTGCAGCTCGTCTTCTTTCTCCCAGTTCTTCCCAGCCAAAAATTGAAACATTTTTGTAATTTTACTCTTTTGCTGGAAATCACCCAGAACAAATCAAGCTGCTTTTCTTTGGAATTTTTCCAGTTCCTGAATCATGTAACCCTGGTGAGGGTCCCATACACTGTAACCATACTCTAGTTGGGGTCTTACCAGAGACTTATATGCCCTCTCTTTTACATCCTTACTACAACCCCTAAACACCCTCATATCCGTGTGCAGAGACCTGTATCCTTTTTCTTACAATCACATTCATGTGATTACCCCAATGACGATCTTTCCTTATATTAACACCGAGATACTTACAATGCCCCACAGGCATGATTTGATTAGAGACTTGTGTGTGAACACTGAAGTGGACAATAATACAGATACGGTTAAAATTTGTAAACATTTTCATAATACACAGGTAATTGATAGCAGCAGTTTCGAGAGACACTGTTACACAAAGCATGGCCTTCATCTAAACAATTCAGGTAAACGAAAGATAGCAAATATTGTTCTAGATTTTATTAATCATAAGATATGTACTGTAAAAAAGGCAACTCCCTTGAGTTATAATACTGACCAGGAAAACTAGTAGAAAGAGCCATCTGTACTTCAAGCTGGCTCAGCCAACTAGTAAATGAAACTCAGGAAAGTAAGGAATTTCAATTTACCCAATTGCAACAGTCAATTTTTAGGGAGGAAGGGGGTCTGAGATTGCTCTTGGTAAATTGTCAGAGTGTAGTAAATAAACAATTAAAATTCGGTATATTGATGGAATCTTATGAGACTGATGTGGTGATAGGAGTGGAATCGTGGTTGAGAGAAGGGGTGGGTAATAGAGAAGTATTTCCAGACGGGTACACAGTCTATCGTAGAGACCGAGGAGTTAAAAAGGGAGGGGGGTGTTTATTCTGGTGAAGGAAACATATTGTTCACATGAATGGTTTACCGATGAAAGGGATGAAATATTAGGGATAAAATTAATTTGTGATAATATGAAGGAGGTGGGAATTATAGGAACATACAGGCCAGGAAGAGAGGAAAGAGACATGGAAATATTTGAGAAAATAATAGATTATACTCATAAAAACAATAATAATGATGTGGTAATAATTGGGGGAGATCTAAACTTGCCTGAGGTTGAATGGAATGGAGCTGCAAGTGAAGCCCATGAACAGAAACTGGCAAATAAATTAATTTGGGAGGGAGGATTTACACAAGTAGTACAAGAACGGACTCGTCTCAATAACTTACTAGATGTATTCTTAGTTAAATCATGGGAAATTGTTGATAAAACTGAGTTAATTGAAGGAATAGGTGACCATAAGGCTGTAATAATGGACGTAGGACTGGTACCAAAAAGACTTAATAAGAGGGTCACACAAGACAAGAAATTGTACAGAAAAACTAAAGTTGATGAATTTGGGACTTACCCTACCTACCTTAAATCACAATTCAGTTGTTGGATAAGTGAAGGGAGTAATGTGGATACACTTTGGGCTAAATTCAAAGGAATCGTTTGGGAAGGAGAGAAGAGATTTGTGCCTGTTAAGAAGGGTAAAATGACCTCAGATCCCGTTTATTATACAAGGGAAATAAGAAAATTAAAAAGAAAATGTAGAATAGTAAAGAGGAAAATCAAAGAAGGTAAGGAGAGTAGAGAAAGTAGAAAACAGCTAATGAGGGAACTGAATAGAGTAAAAAAGGAAGCAAAAGAGAATTATATGAATGGCATTCTTCAAGAGCGTAATGACCACAAAGGGAAATGGAAAAAGCTGTATTCATATATCAGGAAGCGAAAAGGAAATGGAATCCAAATTCCTACAATGGTGGGAGAAGTGGGTGAACACTATTCAACAGATACTGAGAAAGCAAACCTCTTTAGTAGGGAATTTAGAGATTCAGTAGATGATTGTCAGGAGTTGGACACCAAAACAGAAGTTACAGAGGGAAACAAGAAGCTTCTCGTTCACAAATGAAGATATTTTCAGAGAAATCCAACTGCTTCAGCAAGAAAAAGCAGTAGGAAGTGATCAAATTACTGGGGAGGTGATAAAGACAATGGGGTGGTACATAGTGCCTTATTTAAGATTTCTCTTTGACTATGTCATAAATAATAGTGTAATACCAAAGGAATGGAAGGAATCTATAATAATACCAATTTATAAAGGAAAGGGTGATAAAAGGAAACCAGAGAACTACAGACCAATCAGCCTGACCAGTATAGTTTGTAAAATACTGGAGAGTTTAATATCAAAGTACATCAGAGGGATATGTGATGATAAAAATTGGTTAATGAGGAGCCAGTATGGATTTAGAATGAAATTTTCTTGTGAGGCACAACTGGTGGGATTTCAGCAGGACATATCAGATCAATAGGATTCAGGAGGCCGGTTAGATTGCATAGCCATAGATCTTTCCAAAGCCTTTTAGAGTGGAACATGGAATATTATTAAAGAAATTGGAGGGAATAGGATTGGACGTAAGGGTTACACGTTGGGTAAAAACATTTCTAAATTCAAGGGTTCAGAAAGTCAAAGTAGGAATTAATGTATCGCAGGAAGGGAATTGCACAGGGTAGTATAATCGGTCCATTACTTTTCTTAATATACGTTCAGGGAACAATATAACATCAAAAATAAGATTGTATGCAGATGACATAATTGTTTACAGGGAAATAAATACCATTGAGGATTGTTCAGAATTACAAAGGGACCTTGAGAGTATCCAACAATGGGTTGAAGAGAATAACATGAAAGTTAATGGAGGCAAATCAACTGTTACAGCAATTACAACAGGAGTTTTAAAACTGAATTTGAATATACTTTGGATGGTGTAGTTATCCCAAAATGTGGCAAGTGCAAATACTTAGGTGTAAGATTTGAAAGTAATTTTCATTGGAAGGGTCATGTGGATGACATTGTTAGGAAAGCATACAGATCGTTACATGTCATAATGAGGCTACTTAAAGGATGCAACAAGGAATTAAAAGAGGAAAGTTACTTAAGTATGGTTCGTCCATTATTGGAATATGCAAACAGTGTTTGGGATCCTCACCAAGAATACCTAATAAAAGAAATAGATAGTGTGCAGAGGAAAGCAGCAAGATTTGTAACAGGGGATTTCAGGAGAAAGAGTAGTGTATCAGAAATGTTAAAGAAACTAGCGTGGGAAACTTAAAGTAAGAGAAGAGAGAAAACTAGACTCATAGGTTTATATAGAGCATATACAGGAGAAGCAGCATGAGGAGATATCCGTGAGAGGCTTCAGTTGGAAAAGAATTATATCGGCTGGACTGACCAAAAATATAAAATTAGAAGGAGTTTTAGCAGAAGCGATTGGGGTAAATTTTCATTCATTGGGAAGGGTGTGAAGGAGTGGAACAGTTTACCAGGGGTAGTGTTTGATCCTTTTCCAAAATCTGTACAGATATTCAAAAAGAGAATAAACAGCAACAGAGAAAATAAATGAAATGTTAGAGGGCATTTGACCAGGGCAGGTTAATGTAAATAAAGAATGTGTGTGAATAAATTAATTCCATCCCCTGGTCTAAGGAGTTTGGACAGCCAAAGTAGGGGACTGCCTGTAGGGGAGAAGTACAGTGGGAACTTAGAGGGCCCTGGGACCGCTACGGTAGCTGTGAAGGCCCTTCAGGAACTCGGAAAAGTGGTGGTAAAAGGGGCTCTGGTTAAGACGCAGCAGGTCGTTATGCTACTTAGGTTCCAGAATGGGTAAAGAAAAGAGAAAGTAAATAAATGCAATGTAAATTTTACTCTTATACCAGTTGTACAGTATCATTTGAAGTAATTCCACATACTGTATATCAGATGACTATATTCGTAAGTAGTACAGGAGATATTATGAGTAGAATTTTGTAAACAATGTAAATTTATTAAGAATGAGCTGTGTGTTTAATAGAAAAAAATTGTTAGCGTAAATTATATAATATTGTATTATAGGAAAATTTTATTCTCTTGTTAATTTAATATTTAGTGCTTGACAATAATGTATTTTAGTGTACCATTTGCCACCGAGGTAAACACCTCATTTGCAAATAAAGAGATTTTGATTTTGATTTTATTTTTTATTTTAATTTTTATGATCCTCAAAAGGAACTTTCACCCCATCAACGCAGTAATTAAAACTAAGAGGACTTTTCCTATTTGTGAAACTCACAACCTGACTTTCAACCCCGTTTATCATCGTACCATTGCCTATTGTCCATCTCACAATATTATCGAGGTCACGTTGCAGTTGGGCACAATCTTGTAACTTAATTATTGCTCTATATGGAATAGCATAATCCGCAAGAAGCCTTACCTCTGATTCCACTCTTTACTCATATCATTTATTTATATATAAAAACATAAAGATTCAATAATACTGCCTTGAGGAATTCCCCTCTTAATTATTACAAGGTCAGATAAGGCTATGCCTACTCTAATTCTCTGAGATCTATTTTCTAGAAATATAGTAACCCATTCAGTCACTCTCTTGTCTAGTCCAAATGCACTCATTTTTGCCAGTAGTCTCCCATGATCCACTTTATCAAATGCTTTAGACAGGTCAATCGCGATACAGTCCATTTGACCTCCTGAATTCGAGATACTTGCTATATCTTGCTGGAATCCTACAAGTTGAGCTTCAGTGGAACAATCTTTCATAAAACTGAACTGCCTTCTATCGAACCAGTTATTAATTTCGCACACATGTCTAATATAATCGGAATGAATGCCTTCCCAACCCATTGTATTTAGTATATCCTCAGATATCTTACGAATTCCAGCCGTTTTTCTAATTTTCGACTTTTGTATCTTACTGTAAATATCATTGTTATCATATGTAAATTTTAATACTTCTTTAGTATTACTCACCTCCTCTATCTGGACATTATCCTTGTAATCAACAATCATATATACTGCTGACTGAATACTTCTGCCTTTTGAAGATCCTCACATACACATGCCCCTTGTTTATTAATTAATCCTAGAATGTCCTACTTGGAACCTGTTTCTGCCTTAATGTACTTGTACATACCCTCACATTTTTCACTAAAATTTGTATGACTGCCAATAATGATTGCCATCATGTTATCCTTAGCTGCCTTCCTTGCTAGATTCAATTTCCTTGTAATTTCTCCTTCCACAGCCATTTCTAGCTCTTTCTTTCCAGTCTGCACTTCCTCCTTAGTCTCTTTATTTCTCTATTATAAAAAAGTGGGTCTTTACCCATTTTTTTATCACCTCTAAAGGTACAAACCTGTTTTCACATTCCTCAACAGTAATTTCTTTAAACCCATCCCAGAGTCTGCTTACATTCTTATTTACTGTTTTCCACCGCTGATCATAATTTCTTTTTAAAATCTGCCTCATGCCTGCTTTATCAGCCATATGGTACTGCCTAATAGTTCTACTTTTAAAACCTTATTTTCTATCACGTTTACTTCTAACTACGACAAAAACACCTTCATGATCACTAACACCATCTATTACTTCAGTTTCTCTATAGAGTTCATCCGGTTTTATCAGCACCACGTCCAGGATTTTTCCCTCTAGTTGGTGCCGTCACTTTCTGAATCAGCTGCCCTTTCCATATTACCTTATTTGCCATTTGTTGGTCATCCTTCATGTCGGTCGTTCGCATTTCCTTCCCTATTGGCATTTTCTAAATCCAGATCTCCCGCTACGATCACATTCCCTTCCATGTCGTTTCCCATATAGCTGATTATCTTACCAAATAATTAGGAATCCGTGTCAGCGCTACCCTTTCCCGGTCTGTACACTCCATAGACATCAAGTTGCCTATTGTCTTTAGAAATGTGCCTTAAAATGAGAATTTCATGTTTCACATCTTAAATTTTTTTGTAGCTTACAAATTCTTGTTTCACCAGAATGAATATTCCCCTCCCACCATTCCTATCCTACCTCTAAGATACACACTCCAGTTCCGTGAGAAAATTTCTGCATCCATTATATCATTTCTCTGCCATTATTCAACTCCTATTGTTCTACTCCTTTCTTTGCAATACCTCTACAGTTCAACACTAACATTTTTATCTCTTGCCTACTTGACTTCCAGATCTCTGTACCCTTATCACCGCTCCATAGACAACCCCGTTTCCCTGAATGTACATCCCTATTACCCTTCCAAACAAATTTCCTAACTTATACGTACCACTGCGTTTTAAGTAAAGGCCATCTGAGCGCGGATCTCTATTTCCTACCCACCCATTAGGATCTAGAAATTTCACCCCCAGTTCCCCACATACCCACTCCATATTCTCATTTAAATCCAATCACACTCCAGTCAGTATCCCTCCTACACAGTATTCCAGTGATTAAAATCTCCGCTTCCTAAAACTGCACCCGTGCTGCTTTCACCAGATCCCACACATCCCCAATTATGTTGGTACTTACACCAGCTTGCCTTAGGTTGTTGGTACCAGTGTGAAACTCTACCAGCTTCTCCTGCACTTACTCCTTCTCTTCTGCTTTTCTTAGCATCTGCCTCACACTAATTCCTGGATAACACTGTACCCTGGTTCCCTTACCGCCACACACTTTCTCCACGTGTCTAACGATGGAATCCCACATGACCAGAGCTTCAACCCTACCCACCTCCTTTGATCTCCTCCCCTCGACGTCAGCCTTATCTTTCCTGATAACTGCAGAAGCTACTTCCTCCTCCCTTTTCTCCCTCCCATGACCCTGTTCCACCTGTATTTTCTTATAATGTACTCTACATTAACTTTTCCTATCTTTTCCCTTCCTCCTACTTCCACACATCTCAGCAACAGTTCCCTGTTCCTCATTTTCCCACCTGGAGTGGCTCGTACCGATTTCTCTAGACACCTGTCCTGAATTCTGTTCCTGTATAGAGCCCTTAGCCTCCAATCTCCTTCCCCTTAGAACACTGGACCACCTGTTTTCTACAATTCTTCCCTTTCCTTCCCATCCCTCTTTTACACCTGCTGTAACCTGTACATTGTTTGAGAGAGGCCGGCGTTCCGTCCTGTCTTCTGTGAGAATCCTAATGGTCTCCCTCAAACTCTCCAACTCGTCCCTCATACCTCTCAATGCCTCGCCACACCCACAGTTCCTACACTTGCACTCCTTAGCCATTCTTTACGGAAAAATAAAAATAAAGTAACTTATTTTGTCCAAAAAATCGGAAAGAAATATTGTCTAGGATAGAACTCAAAGATCACACGACAATAAGGTAATTAGGTACTACTACACTACAGTAATATTTAGTCCTACTATATTTTTATCATACGACACTCTAAGAGATAACAACTGCTGTTAATTACTGAATAGCGAAAGGAATACACATGACTTATACAATGCTATACTGCAATTAAGGCTCTCCTAATTTCAACAACAGAATTTTTGTAAGAGAGTTTCTACAGATACTTCTACTGTACTGCACAAATATTTTACAATAATAAAGTACGCACGCTAATTTGTAATAAGATTTCTAATACGTTCAGACGTATAGTAATTACAATGTTGTTACTAACAAGGGACGCCTTTGACTTCGAACACTCCGAACCGCACGCAACCGTGCTTAGATTAACAAGCAATCATAAAAAAGGCAGTGGTGTGCTTCATTTCCATGCAAAATGTTGATTCTACCTCAAGTAACATATTAATAGAGAGAAACAAAGTAATAAGATATCAGTACTATAGGATGGAAATTATATGTGATTTAATGGCGTCAGTGTATCATTACATGTTCAATCAGCAGCGCCAAAATCTCTCTGCTTACACTAGTTTTAATAGCGCAAACACACATATACAGCTGTAACACACACCTGAAAGTGTTATACAGCATGTTAAAAACAGCAGCTTCGTTTAAGTATATCAAGGTTGCAGAGCGTTCAGAAGAGCAGCTTGCTTTAAAAAAACACCAGCTTCGTTTAAAAACTAAGTTCTCTAAGAGAACAGTAGGTTGAGAAGTGCAGCACAGTAAGTATGTTGAGAATTCAAATTTTTCTCTCTGTTCGAATCGAACTTCTTAGGAAGAAGGTATCCCCTGCTAAGCAGTGAACACAACAATCAGTGTTCTAAATACCTGTAACAGCAGCTTCGTTTGAGATAGTCAGTATGTGTCAACAAGGGGAACTGAATTAGCGATAGTCTGTTGTTTAAAGATGTCACCTTGACAGCTGTCCAAAATGCACGTTACCACGTACCTAAGGTATAGAGCGTTCCAACCTTAAATTGCAGTACAGCGTAGACGGAGCGCGCTGTTGCGAAATCGACTCGTGAAGATCACGCTCGAGTGTGATCCAAACAGGGAGTCACAGTTCCTCATTTTTCGTTTGTAATTTTGTAATTTTAAGTTCATTCATAAATTAATATTTGTAGGATAGTAAAATAAATACGACATACCTTAATCACTGGCGTTGCTCTCAGACATTGGACGTACACCTATCATTTCTGCAAGGCCTGATGTTCCCGCTTTGGATGAACCGGGTTCGGGAGATGAACTTGAGGATGACCCGGACGATGAAGAAAGTCGTATTAAAAACTTTTCATCGTCGACATCGTCCTGTAATTCGTCTGCTTTTCACAAAACTCTTTCATTTTCCTTTACTTCGTTCACGTAATTTGCCCAATTGTCTTATGTTTTTATGGCATAAAATTTTAGTTCAGCATTTGGAACAAAACCATGTTCATTACCCGCGTGGACTAAGGCAAATCACGGTCCTCGGCTTTTCGGTGGCCTAAGTTCCGAACTCACCCTTTCAATAGCGGCCTGCCGTGCACTTTTCACTGTCGTATCCTTCCATTCTTTTTTCACTGTCTGCCCAATATTTACCCACGATTCATCTGTGCAAATGATAGCTTTATTTTGTGCCCTCAAACGTTTTATCTCCCTGAGATATCTGTGCCTCCAATTAATAATTTCATCGGTTTCAGTGAAAGCTGCTTTATTACCCCGTCTTAAATAACGGAAGCCTATATCATGTAAGAAGCGATACAACGTAGTTTTGGAAAATCGTGGCGAAGAATCTTCTCCATTTACGCGACTCAAAATCACGTTCAATGTCGGTGGTATGTTAGCAAATAAAAGAGAGTGAACCACCCGACGCATCCACTTCTAACAATTTCATCATATTTAATTTTTCTGTCGTCCTTCTCTTTTTTTTTCGAGAGTTCGCAAAGGACTATGTGTGTGTTCCTTCCTTATAGCATAGATTGTTCTTTCGGAACAACCTGTAGCTTTAGCTGTTTCACTGACTGCGCTACTCACATTCATAGTCTTTAAAAAATAATCCAGGACACTCATTATAATATTGCGTTCTTTTCCCCTGAGTTTACCTACGGAACGTTTCTTTTTAATTTGACGATCCATTATACATCCTTCTGCACTTTTTCTTCGAACTAAGAACTATACATACGAGCACGAACTGACAACTACACAGACTATATAAACGCAATCCACTTGTCCTCAAGAACTATACATTTATCACTGATCTTGTCCGGCTCCATGGCTAAATGGTTAGCGGGCTGGCCTTTGGTCCAGAGGGCCCCGAGTTCGATTCCCGGCCGGGTCGGGGATTTTAACCTTCATTAGTTAATTCCAATGGCTCGGTGGCTGGGTGTGTGTGTGCCGTCTTCAGCATTAGAATTCATCACAGGTAAGGGCCCCATTCTTATAGACGCGCAGGTCGCCTATGCGGCGTCAACACTGGAAAGACCTGCATTCGGCCTCTTCGGAGGCCACACGCCATTAAATATTATATATATACATATATATATCACTGATCTTTATTTAATCAACCTTATAATACTGATTAAATGAACACCACTGCACACGGCTGTCAGTATATTTAAAAGCTCTGCCAGCCGAGTCACTCGTGAAACGTAAACAAACGAGACGTTCTCCGTCATAAATTAAGAGATAACGAGATAGGGACTTGAGGTATGATTTAGAAATAACTTCCATATTCGAAGAGCGTTTGCTTTGCTTTAAGCACGTCATGATCCTTCTGCACATTTTCTTCGAAATTAGATCCCCACGCACGAGCACGAACTCACGAACCACACAAACGAAATACACTTTCCCTCAAGAATTGTACATATGTCACTGATATGTATTTAATCACTATTTTACATACTACTGACGAAATGAGCACTGCACTGCATGCGACTGTCTGGAAACGTTAAAAGCGCATGTTTGGGAGATCGGTACCGGTACTTCTGCCAGCCAGCCAGACAGCCAGCCCAGTCAGGCGCGAAACCAAAATTCAAGGAGATATTCTTCCTGTCACAAATTAATAATTAAGCCAGATAGGAACTTCGGGATTGTTTTAAAAATAACTTCCATATCTGAAGACCATTTGCCTCGCTTTGACCCCACATGCAAATTCAATAGGAAAAACGCTGGCCAGCGACTGACTTTTTCGTGCCTATACATAAAATTCCCTGAACATGACTGAAAATAAACGCATATACTGCATTTTGTTATCATTTAAATTTAAAAATAAACTTAGCTACATTGAGCTGAAATATTTCTTTACCAGCAGTGAAAAAATTAGGAAAATAATGAATATAAAATAGGAGTTATGGCATGATAAGTTCTATGTAATGAAGATTTTGCATTTGGCGAAACTTTCCATTATATTACAATTTTCACACTAAATTATTTTTTTTACATTTGTTTTGTTAACTGCATCAAATGCACCTTGAAATTCTGTACATAACACGATATTCACCCATTTTAACCGATAACATTCTGATTCCCGGATATTTGGCAAACCCGCTGCATTAGAGTAGGACAGCGCTACCCGCAAAACATGGGAGACGGAAAGAGACGGTATTATCCCATTACTGCAGTACTGCAATTTAAGGTTGGAACGCTCTATAGTAACTATGAAGTTTAGTGTTGTAAATATAGCAGCACTGAAGTTAGCGATGCTCTGTTGTTTAAGGATGGCAGCTATCAGCTGTCAAAAAAGCACGTGGCGTTGTTTAAAAACAAGAGCACGTTGCTAAGGTAGCAGCTATAAGGTTTAGTGCCATAAAGATGGCAGCACTGATGTTAGCGATGCTCTGTTGTTTAAAGATGACACTGACAGCTGTGGTCAAAGAAGCACGTGGCTTTGTTTAAAAATTCAAATTTCGCGCGCCGAATTCAAATTTCTCGCGCTGCTGAATCAGCAGTCACGTGACCCGCTCCGCGGCCTCTGATTGTCCCGTTGTTGAACTCCCTGTTCCCGGCTACTTGTATTCATTTTATAAAGAATGTTATTCCATTTATGATATTGACAAATCTATGAGGATGAATATTTTCAAACTTTTATAGTTATTGCATCTCTAAAATCATAGTCGTCGTAGTTCCATTAATGTCGATTAAGTATATTTTGAATATTGTCATAAGGAGGTGCAAATAGCAGGCAGTTTGGTTCGTAGACAATCGGACCACCAAACTCGGTGTCTGGCAGAAAAGAAGCAATGACGTTAGTTTCTCGATATTAGCGGTGTCCACCTTTTTCAAACATTCCATCGGCTAAATTAAAGTGAACTTTGACAATCTCGACGGGAATTATCTTTGGTATGTCACGCGCAAGGGTTCTTTTTGACTTACGATTTGATTATTGAAACTAAATACTGAACCGACACTCTCTTCGTTATCAAAGTACAATTGAAAGTCGTTATTGATTTCGACACTGTTTAGATGTTTATTTGGTTCAATACTTATGTTGGTGGTAACGAAAGGTGCTTCAATCTGAATCGCTTTTTCCTAAATGTTCTAGCGTATATTGATCTGGAGGAACAGTTATTGTTCTTTAAAGTTCTTTATCTTGTTGATGATGGAGTTCGGTTTATTGTTTTTCTCCTCAGAAATCGAGAATAAAATCCCGCTAAACGAATTTGAGTAAATGTGCTGCTTATAGGCACTGTGAGTCTCTTTCCTGGGAGAGATGTATCTCCACTCAGCTGAAATAATCTAGAGACAAATAAATGAAAACTGATTGGGAATCAAAAATAAGAATTCCTTAAAAAAATAAAACATGGACATGGAGAACTTTTACCAAATTCTATTCGTTGCGGCATCATAGGACCCAGCGGCTTTGGAAAACTACACGTATTATAGATAACTACCTCTTAGCACCAGGATGGCTCAATTGGGAAAATCAATCACTTGTACGTTTACACAAAGCCTTAGACCAATCAAAATATATAAAAAAACTTATCAGCAGATGTAAAAAAGTGAAGATAAAAATATGAGATTCTATAGCTATGTTTATCGACAATAATGAGAATGATTTACTTTTAGATTAGAACGAAGATTATTCTGTAGTTATATTTGACGATTTTATTCCAGAAAATAAAAACATCGTTAGGAATTGTTTGTGTATGGGGAGACGCAAGTGCATTGTTTACTTTAATTTAGCTCATACTTACTCTAGACTTCCAAAACAGTTGGTTAAAGATAACTTGAACTTTTTAAACATATTCGAAATAGACGAGTTCAACTTAAAACATGTTTACAATGAAAAAATATCTGGAGAAATGAAACTAGGTAAATTTAAAGAAATGTACAAAAACTATTGAAATCAAGATTTTGGATTTATACATACAGACTTGACTCGTAAGCCCCACGATGGAAAACATAAAAATAAAAAACATATAGACACATACAACAGCATGATTATCTGTTAAATAACTGCTACTACATTATCGGTCTATGTTTGATTAAAATCCAGAAAGAAGAAGAGAATACAAACAACAAATTAAGATTCTGAAACGGCAGTTCAGCAAGCAAATAAAATCTTTGGTGACTTCAAGAACTGAAAGGGGGTTTCAGAGCCTTGAATTAAAAGCCGATAACAGAATTCGAGATATATAAGAAAGAAACTTAAGTGGTCATAGATGCTATTGCTAAAGTTCAAACTAAATTAGGAGGACTCGAAGAGAGTGTCATTAAAGCTATAGAAGAAAACAGAGAGGTTGAGGAAAAATTAGTGCCTTAAAAACACGACTTTAATAATTTATTCCCAATGCCTCCATCTCCTGAAGAAACATCGTTTGACACAGTTTATTCCCTGAGGTGCAATACGTACTCAGACAAGGAGACGATTCGAGCCACTCTTAGAAGAAGTTGAAGAGCGATAAATCTCATCAACATAGGACCTCAATTACTAGAAGCTTCCATCAATGCTTACGATGTTATATTTGGATTTAGGCCAGTAGGAAAAGTGACGTATATCGGAGATTCGAGAGTCATTTTTGATCAGAATGATTTCGTCGTTGAAAAAACCGGCAAAAATATACAGCAACATAATTCCATGTTCTAAACACCAAAAACCAGCTGTAAGAGACGACTAAAAGGGGTCCAGGGGGCTCTGAACTCTAGTGATAGCGTTAACTACTACACTGCAGTGGCGAGAATAATAAACATAATTTGCTCAATCTAGATTGCGTGCATGCCAATAACATACTATCATTTAGCGCGTCAATTGTAATTACTTAATTTATGATTTACGTTTATTCATTCATTTTCTGTGACTATGTTCGATGCATAGCCACGTCAGAGATTTTTTCACGGTATTCCTCGCCTGTCGTAAATAGTGACTAAAAGGGTAAAATCATATTATTTTTATGAACAAGGTAAGATAACAACAGAAAATTTATGTTCTAAAGACCAAACAAATATAGGTTGTATGCATTTAAAAAATGTCAGGCGAGTAGCCATCTTGCTCTTACCGCACAAATATGTTTCCGACCCCTCTCCCCTCTCCTCTCCCTCCACCCACACAGCTGAAAACGGGATTGAACGCGCACAGTTTTTGCGACGCAAGGGCCAGCGCCTTCCGAGCCATTCAGCGTAACAGAGTAAGTATAAAATAAAATAAAATCCTCTCCGCAATGAGGGTGGATATAACGCAGTTCGTTGTTATTTGTATGTCGGGTGGAGGCGTAAAGCCTTATGCAAACGTCACGATGCTGTTCGAAAGGAGATGTATGTGTCACTACCAAGTTTTTACCCCTCGCCCTTCCTACTATCATATATCATATAATAATCATTTCTACTACCGTGTTTTGGTGGATCGCAGAGAACTGAAAGGAGGTGCTGGGATTCAATGGGTCTAACTACGATATCGAAATTTAATTAAACATTAAATAAAGGTTATATTCCTTTTAAAAAACCAACTTAACAATCCTTCACTTAGTGAATAACAATGACAAATTTGGGGATTAAAACGGAGCACCCTAGAAAAGGGAATTTAACAATTTCGGGCTTCAGGGCCCAGATTTACAAGTTTTGAGCTACAAGATCCAGTTTACACAATTTACAAACTCGCAATGTTTAGACAAGAATCAGAATATTCCAATTTAAGAGCACTTTGCTCCAACAGCCTTCCAGAGGCGCACCTCAACATTGCAATTGAATTTAGAAGACACAGAAAAGAGCTTACGTGCTCTCCAACTTCACCAGCCCGCTATACAAAATTTTATGATCTCCGGCCTCTCAAGGCAAAACTAGCATGTACCCGCGTTTATTAATGTTTTAAACCATTTATTTTAAATAAAAATTATTTATTAACACACATCGTTTTGACATAAATTGCATGAAATACATTATTTTATTTTTGTACAGTTGATAATGGGAGAAGATGGACTCTTACAACTTTAAGCGATTGTCCTTGTCCCTGTTTGATGCACATGGCAAAACTGAAATACGTGGAAAATGGAATGGTATATCTGGAGGGGTGATATGAATCCCAGGAATGAATACTACATCGCCTGCGGCGTATCTAATCTTTACGGTGACTCGAATAATATTCGGTATCAGTTTCTTGAGAATCGTATTCCTTTGCACAGGGAAGGAGGATTCATATTTCTAAGAACGATAATCGCTGCCACAATCGTCCGCTCCAAGATATCCGAGGGTACTCCTGAAAGTACCTGTGAAACAACCAGTTCGTTGAGGCGTAGGATATGTCTACGGAATCCCTTGCTTCTCGTAAGAGGACACTAAAAGTTGAGACCGCAGGACCCCTTCCCACGCACTTCTACGAGCTTCACCATTTTCATCGTTCTATCGGGCCTCACTTAGTCAACCCTTGTAGTCTTCGATCTCAACAGTATTTGGCTCGCAAGACCTAGCCAAATTTAATGTTCATAGTTTCCTGCTCACAAAATATAGAATACATGCATGATATCCCCAACTCTTATTGTGATCTGACCCCAACGTTGTTAAGTTTGTGAGTCCTAGGGACTGCACATGGTCTGGTTTTACGACCGAATGTCTTTCGATGATGATGATGATGATGATGATGATGATGATGATGATGAATGTCGCTTGTTGTTTAAAGGGACCTAACATCTGAATGTCCTTCGTGATACCAATGCTGTGTAGAAGAATATATTGAATAATTGTATGTTTCTGCTTTGGTTGGCAATGTGTAGTGCTGTGTGTAATTCGAAGATAAGAGACAGAACGCTACGAACTAAACACTATTATTGATTTTATGTACCAGTAACTAATTCTAAGGTTTTCGGAGATACAGAAGTGGCTTTTGTTCCGTGCAGTTATTTTACGTGCCGGTAAATCTACCGCCTTGAGGCTTCGTGCCTGACCACATTGAATGAAATAACGCTTCTACTGTCAGGTAATCAGCTCGAAACACAGCTAGAGGCCGTCAAGCTGGTTACTCAGTCATCAAGTGCCCATCTCTATGGAATTTTTGAACTTCATATCCATGTATTATTATTATTATTATTATTATTATTATTATGTCTGTTTTGCATCGTTATTCTCTTCTATTGTTATCACTTAACAGGTCCCTTTAATGTGATGCATTACGAATCGCACTATTTATTTATTTACTGTTATTTTTGCATTTTCTCGCCTTCTCATAGACCACGTTCCAGTACATAGTAACTTTTCCAATTCCAGTCTGCGACAGATTCATAGAGAAAAAGTGTTTGATTTTCCTTCAGATATCCTATATTTGTCATGTCGTTGTGAAAACAGCTCTTTACCTGCATAATAATTCATCTAAGAATACGCCTAGTTAAAAATTTCAGATCTCTACGTGCCGTACATTTTGCTGGGCAACGCACACGTACTCACAGACAAACACTTCCGGATATTACGGATTGAATGTGGTTCCTCGTGTTGGGGACAGAAAATGGCTTCCTACGCCATGGACTTAAAATGGCTCCTTGATATGCGTTCTCTACCTACCTAATGTACGTTGCCTAGCGACAGTGACTCTATGCATATAATCTTGGTGACAGCACGTTGAATTATCATATTCTAATACATGTTTTCCGATGGTTTTTCGTTCATAACTCATCAAAGAAAGCGAAAATGAAAATTACGGCTTCGAGGTGCATTCGGACCACCTTCCATCTATCTATGTTCAAAATTTCAGATCTCTGCGTGCTGTAGATTTTGCTGGGCATCGCGCACAGACAGACACACAGACAGACACACAGACAGACAGGCAGACAGACAGACAAACACTTCCTTTTATAATTATAGATTTTACACAGGGTTATCTATTACCCAACCTACCGGGACTTTGTGGAAAAAGAACAGGTTAAATAAATGGCCCGAGCACAAACTGAATGAAGGCGTACAATTGCGCTCCTAGATGATGAAGTATTAAAATCCTAACAGGGCTCTCGGCCCGATGATACAGGGGCTAATCCCAAACTACTGAGGTGACTCGAATGAAAGTGTAATACATTACAGGAAAGAAAACTGTTACAAAATCGTAGTCACCTCAAACCAAGATGAAGGTAAATTCGAGAGGGTAACGCACTCTCTATCCATTATTTACAGTTAAAGACTTTATGAAATTTTACATGAAAAAGAAGAAGTTTATATCACACGGTTGCATAGTTATAATTTCGGACCTTCCCCTCCGATAAGTTTGCGGAGACAGCCAGAAAGATAGAATATAGGTGGCCATTACCTGGCTGTTGTTCTGTCTGCCGAAGAATGAGGCGCTCCGCCTCCTGTCATAACACACACACTCAGAAAAACGACGAACAATGAGTCAGTGTGGCCAGAAATGCCTCAGCTTATATACCCGACAGGATTATTCGAGATGATTCTGGACTAATCAGGACACACCCTCCAGCTTTTATTGGCAAATTCAAAAGTTACGAGCAAGAAGCCTGTGATAGACTGAAACAATAATTACCGAAAATTCTTATTGGACAGATTTAAAACTGGCGGAATGATATGGAAGTGTTGCAAACTAAGAAATATATACAAAAAACAAATTAAAGTTAATTTACTTGAAAAAAACCGTAAACGCAAAATTTATTTCAATAACAACTTCTTTTACCTTCCACCAGAGTACATAACCAGATGAGAAATGTCCAAACTTCTTGAAGTAAACAAACACAAAGCAAATAAATCCAGCTGGTTCAGGCAACTTCAGACTAACCCAATTACTCAATACTTCAATAGTGACATCTTCTGATTAAAGTTCTAACTCTCTGTAGTAGCAGTTTCACATTTTGTAGGACAGATAGAGTTCATTAAGGCGCTCCCTTTGAATGTGCGGAGTTGAGGTGTACCTCCCGGTACAACTTCGTGTGGCTATTTCTAGCCGAATGCAGCCCTTGTAAGGCAGACCCTCCGATGAGGGTGGGCGGCATCTGCCATGTGTAGGTAACTGCGTGTTATTGTGGTGGAGGATAGTGTTGTGTGTGGTGTGTGAGTTGCAGGGATGTTGGGGACAGCACAACCACCCAGCCCCCGGGCCATTGGAATTAACCAATGAAGGTTAAAATCCCCGACCCGGCCGGGAATCGAACCCGGGAACCTCTGAACCGAAGGCCAGTACGCTGACCATTCAGCCAACGAGTCGGACACATATCATATCATATCATTTAATCATATTACCTTCCCTGTGTCAGGAAGACCATCCAGTGGCTGTCCGTAAAACGTGCCCCTCCAAAATGGCGTCCGGAGGGGCATCTCTCCGTACAACTCTGCACTGTGTAGTTAGGCCCGTAAAACTGGGCCAGACGATGAGGAGGAGGGCGTCAATCAGTCGGATGGATACGAAAAGCCTTTAACAGGCCTCAAGATGACACAGGTGCAATGGTGTCAGAAAGAGCATCTGGCCGTAAAACTATTCCCTGTAAGAGGCCCTCCAAGAAGGCGCCTGAAAGGGCAACTGTCCGCAATGCTAGGCCCTGTAATGTTAGGCTCCTCCAAGATTGCTTCGGGAAGGGCAGTAAGTTTAGACCTCTCGAAGATGGCGTCGGGAGGAGCATCTAGCAAGATGGTGTTCCATGGTTTCCCATTTCCACACCAGGTAAATAAGATGACGTCGGGAAGGGAATCCAGAAAGATGGCGACGGGAAGTGCATATGGTCGTAAAAATTATGCGCTGTAAGATTAGGCCCTTCGAAGATGGTGTCGGCAAGGGCATCTGTCCGTAAAACTAGAACCATTAACGTCAGACCCTCCAAGATGGCGACGGGTAGGGCATCTAGCCGTAAAACTATGCCATGTGAGGTTATGCCCCTCCAAGATGGCGTCGGGAAGGGAAAATTGGAAGATGGTGTCGGGTAGGGCATCTTCCTGTAAAACTGGGCCCCGTAAGGCTAGGCTCCTCCAAGATGGCGTCAGGAAAGGCGTCTGGCAATATTACGTCGGGAAGGGCATCTGGCTTAAAACTAAGGCCTGGCCTTAAATGTGACGTTAGATCCCTCCAAGTTGGCGACTGTTGCGTCGGGGAGGGCATCTGTCCGTAAAAGTGAGACTAGGCCCCTCCAAAGTGGCATCTGTGAGGTTAGGCTTGCTCTCTTATGCAAAATTCTTGGGGACAGTATATATGTATGTATGCTAGGGGTCAGTGACCTTGCCAGGGGTCAATGACATCGTGTGTTGACTCGACATTAAAATAGAACATTCATTGCCCTACTACTATTTTACACTAGAGATAAAAAACCAAAACCAAACCCCATGGCACTACAGCCCTTGAAGGGCCTTGGCCTACCAAGCGACCGCTGCTCAGCCCGAGGCCCTGCAGATTACCAGATTACAAGGTGTCGTGTGGTCAGCACGCCGAATTCTCTCGGCCGTTATTGTCGGCTTCCTAGACCGACACTGGAGATATATTGATGCTTATTCTAAGCGATGTTTGGAAAGAAATAAAGGCAGAGAAAGGTACAGGATATAAATCGAGATCAATGTCGATAAATACTCCTTGAGAAACTGGGACTGATTTTGTGAAAAAAATACACGGAAAAGCCGGTAGGATATATCTGGATGAATGATGGTCGAGATTTGATCGATAGACTTGAAGTTATTCATGGAGGGGAAAATGCCGGGAACAATAATTTTTACACCGAGAAAGTTGGGACCACACAATTGCTAACTAATGAGTTTAGTGACTTCATCTTCAATCATCCTAAGGATATTCCATGTCTAATTCGGTTCTGCTCGATAGCTGCAGTCGCTTAAGTGCGGCCAGTATCCAGTAGTCGGGAGATAGTAGGTTCGAATCCCACTGTCGGCAGCCCTGAAAATGGTTTTCCGTGGTTTCCCATTTTCACACCAGGCAAATGCTGGGGCTGTACCTTAATTAAGGCCACGGCCGCTTCCTTCCCACTCCTAGCCCTTTCCTGTCCCATCGTCGCCGTAAGACCTATCTGTGTCGGTGCGACGTAAAACAACTTTAAAAAAGTAATCATCCTGATACATTTTGGAAGTCAGAGAAGCATAGTAAAGAAGTTCTTCAAAAAGTGGAATTTACGGGCGAGTTCCTGATATTGTTTCATTTCTAAATAGAATTCCTGAACATCTAAATAGAACTCCAAAACATTTCTGAAAAATGAAAATTAGTATCTGGAATAGGCGAAAACATAATTCCTTAGTTAAATAATTTAGCAAACACATTCGGCAGAACATTAATTTTCCCAACACATTAAAAAGTTTGTAGTGGAGTAGTTAACTGTTTAATTATCAAGCAGGAAAGCATAACGTCAGATTAACTCACTTGGTGTTTTGAATACTGCAGGCCAGGCAATGCACTAGATGAGCAACTAGCTTAAGGTGTTGTAGAAATAAATACTCTTGATGAAAAAGAATGTAGACCTCATGATACTGCTTACTGTGCCGGGAAATAGTTATGGGGCAAGAGCATAGCAAGGATCTCAGGTAGTGTGCGGTTGCGATTGGAGTCGGTACAGAGAAGGATGATTTCGCAGGGCGAATAATAGATGGTAATTAAAATTTTTGACAGTGTTAATTGATAATCTCCAGCAAATCACCCTGTTCCTCCTTCATCAAAATTAAATTTTCAATTGCTCTCTTCAGAATGCAGTTAAGTAAATGAAATAAATGCGCTGTTTTAATCCAATACATCCACTCGATGTTACTAATATTCACAAAAAATACCAGTTTTCTAAGATCTCAATACACCCTACAGTTAATCTAGGATCTCTCATAGAAACTCAAATTCAAATGAACACTCTGATCGTAGAACTTCATTCAACCACTTGTTGATTTACCAATAGTTTTAAATTGCAAATTAAGTCCATCATTTGTGGTGAAAACCTAAAGTCTTTCTAAAATTATTAAACATAATATTACTTGCTTTAGCAGTCTTATAGTTCAAATTAAATATTTTCAATCACCTGTTGAATAAATCCTACAGTTCATCTTAGCAAATTACACAATATTGTTATAGAGTGCGCTTGTTATATGACAAGCCCTACAGTTCGTCTAGATATTGTGCAATGATTTCAGTTTACACAACTTCGAAGATAAACCTAAAGTTCATTGAAATATGACTTGAAGTATCCTACAATTTCTACAAGCAGAATTCACACGATTAAAAATTACGAGGCAATTTTCATTTGAAAAGCTAGCACTGTTGAATGAGCGTGTACATTATTAAAAGGTTAGTTATAGTCTAAGTGTAATTACTCACTTAAGAAAAGGTAAAATACACTTATATCAACTGTATTCTGCTCATAAGAATGGATGAAGTACAGCACCAGTAGCGTACCACGGTCCATCCCACGACGACACCACGATTAGTCCCTCTCTGGATACAATGAATGTCCCTCGAAGACACCACAAATAATCCCACGCTGGATATGATGTTCGACGTAGTGTAATATTACGACACTTCGCCAAGATTTCTGGTGTTTTAAAATGAAAGTTGAAACGCGGACAAGTTCAATTCGCGCTACATAGCGAGTTGTAGGACTATTCATTACCATTAATGAGTTGAATTTCACACTGAAATAGGTCCGAATGCACAGATTATACTCGCACTATTGTACTATGGCATTAAACACGTGACTTGGAATAGCACAGTCTACGTCACAGTTCGACCTATAAGTCAAGTTACTGTAGTATTGAAGTGATATCGCTTCTGCAGTCGAAAGCACAGTTCTTCACCCCACAGTTTATAAGACATGAAATGAGACACTGCCACAGTTCATAATAATCACAGATTATGTCGAAATTCAGTATAAGAATAACTATCACAGTCCGTTAACCCGCGAGTGGTCGCGCGTGAGGCTATCTCTCACGTTAAAATAAATATGACTTTTCTCACAGTTTTGTGGGGTGTAAGGCTGAAATTTACTACTGAAAGGAAAGGCAAGTTCTACCTTATAAATTATAGAAAAAAAATGAAAAGATTAACTGTGTGTGAGAGATGGTATATGACTTTTAGCGCCGGGAGTGTCCGAGGATAAGTTCAGCTCGCCAGATGCAGGTCCTTTGATTCAACTCCCGTGGGCGACCTGTGCGTCATGCGTCGTGATGAGGATGAAATAATGATGAAGACGACACATACACCCAGCCGCGTGTCAGGGAAATTAACCAATTATGCCTAAAATTCCCGATCCCGCCGGGAATCGAATCCAGGACTTAGCCATGGAGCCAAACATGATTAGCTCTTCACTAAAGACACAAATTATCACTTAAATAACATGTGCAATATACATAAAAATACCTTCCGTCCTTAAGTTGTAAAAAATAAAATCTAACACATGCATTAAATTTAGTAATATTTACGTACAAAGCAAGGTTTCTGAACACAATAACATTTTCAAAGAGAAGAAGTGCTCATAATACAAATACTAATGCGTACAACAGGAGTAAGTTTCCCGCTCCACTTCAAAATAACACCAACGTCATTAGTCGCGCGATGAGAGAAACTCTCACGCAGTGCGCACAGACACACAGGAACCTTCCTTCTGACTAGGGAAGGGGGTGCTTACCCTTCAAATGTGAATCGCTCTACTCACGACAGTTATAAACTCAGCTAGAAGAGGGAACAGTCACCTCCCTTTCATCACTGTGAAGTAATATCACAATAAAATATAGTGTGAGAGAAAATCTCATATAGCGGCCACTCGCGGGTTAAATACTCGAATAAATGCAATTAATGTCACTTCTAGAACAGTCTCTTGAATCATAATGTTCACTGCTTAAGTGGTTTTTATGAACGAGTTCTCATAATAATAGTTCGTATGACCTAATATCACCATAAAAATGTCCTTAATATTCAGTTCTTTTCTTATGGCACTAATCGAATGTTCAAGGAAAAACATGAAATTAGCCACACTCACTCCTATTACTGAATATTTGACTGAGATAGTATTTCAAATATCTCACAATCATAATTGTATACGAGAGATGCGTCTCAAACTAATATAATTGTCTCTAATTGAAAGTTTAATTCATTACGCAATCTTTCATAATATGCTTGTCACTGTAAATGATCACGACAGATTTCAAATATATGGGGATTTAACCAGTCCATAATACTGTCGAATGGTAAATTAAACGCTGGTATTCTCAGTTTTACCTAAATGCAGTCTCTGCAGAAAGATCACTTGTTCAAGAAATCCGTAAATCTTATACGACGAAACTCGGTGTGATAGAACTTTATAACATCTCACACGTCCACGACGCGGTAGAAACTTCACTTACTACGATCTCGCACAAATTCAAAGTTTTAGAATATGACTTACACATCTCTCGCGAAGCGCGACGGAGCAGTATGACCGAGTTATAGATTTCAACGGACTATACCCTTGAGTCGTTGACCTATTTATATTCAGCTGGAAGCGAGCTCACTGGGTCAGGCGACAGAGGGGTGGATACGCATTCCAAACTTCAACTTAAACTCCTAGCTGGATTAATCTCAAATTTTGAACATTGTTCATTTGAAATGTGGGCTACATATTGGTGTTTGTCTCGTTTTTATCTGTCGAGCCGTTTGGAAGTTCTAAAAACCATTTCTAGACGTTTCCATGGGGAGGTGAGATACATGTGGCGCTGACGTCAGTTGACCTTGCTGTCTCCCTCACACTTACACGAGCAGTAATGACGAGGACAGCTGTTCCTATGTCACAACCCAGGGCCTATGTTCCTCCCGACCTGAGCAAAAGAAAATTCGCAGGATTTTCTGTTCTTATGTCTTACTCCTCTTGTTGGATGTACTGCTTCAGACTGGATGAGTTGTAAATGCCTTCGAAGGTACCGTCCAGTCGTACGATTTCGTAGGCTCCATTCCTTAAATCAGTTTTGACACGATAGAGCAGTATGAATAAATTTTAGCAAGGCAACTGAAAAGTTCACACCGTGAAATCTTCCAATAATGTCTTTAAATAATGGAGGGCGGCCATACTCTAAGGTAAGTCGATCGTTGAGAGCACGAGCATCGAGACAAATCCTGATGTTGCGATTTGGCTTACGCACTAGTGCCAGAGGATTTAGGTACTTAGTTACACAAGGCGAAATAATTCCATCATCAGTCATTTTATGAATTAAGTTCCTGGCTTCTTCCGTGTATTTCTCCGGGGTTGGATACGGCTTCTTCTGGTAAGCAGATAAGTCTGTCACGTTTATATGATATTCATATCCAGCTATTTCTCCAGGTTTATCATCGAACACTCAGGAAAACTTCTGTACGACTTCATTTTTAGACTCATCTAATTTCATTGTGGGTTCCGGATCTTCAACTACACTGGCTATAGACAGCAAATTATCTGGACCTATAATGGAGTTCTCATCAAGTAGGGACTCTACTCCGTCCTCTTCCTGGTCACCCACTCCATTATCAGCTACGGCTGGCGCTTCCTCGCTCGCAGCGTGCTCAATGCAGTCACCACTGGCTCGTTCGAAGTGCGCTCCAATTTCTTGGATCTCCAGGTCATCCCTTCCTACCAGCTGCAATTCTACGGAATCTTTTTCAATTTCACGTGGTTGGCATCATAGTCGATGGTCCCCTTGTATTGAATCATGAAATTCGAGTCAAGTATCAAATTAAAATTAAGGTGTGTCGCCACCAGAGAAATGTGCTCAAATGAATGGTTATTATTCTCAAATTCCAAGAATGCATGTGACTTGCACTTGATAATTTTGTCAGGGATTATTCCTCTAATCTAAATTTGCGCTACAGGTAATAACAGGATGTTGCTCTAATTTTTCAGTGAATCAACAAGTCTGTCAGAAATCAGGGAGGATTGCGCTCCAGAGTCAACGAGTGTCGTAACGTGTAAATTACCTACGCGTGCAGTAACAACTGGTAATGAACGTAAAATAACCGGGCATGATTTTTCGAATATCAACTCTGACTCGTCAATATGCCAATAGTTGAATTCTCGTCCTCATTATGGCTTGTAGGCAATCTCCTTCTTGCAGAATTGGTGTTTTTTATAGCTCCCGTCGATTCAGGGTCAGGTGATCGTCACTCCTTAGGTTCAAATTGTCTTTGATGTTCCAGAGTTGTGGCTCCTGGTTCCTCAGGATTACGATTCTTTTCTCTCACGTATTCCCGAGTATCTCTCCATCTTCTTTCTAACTCCTTTCTTCTCGAATCTCCATTCTCTTCAGGGGTTTTTTCCCGTTGCATCCATGGATTTCGTGTGCGGTAAGGACTCCTTTCTTGGTTCCTTTGACGTCTGAAATTCCGAAATCGTGTAGGAGTAGTCTGGTTTATCCTACTTTCTTCTCGTGGTTTAGGTTCTCTCTCCTGGGGCCTTATTTTCGTGGAGTTCGTGTTCACTACCTTAGCTCCACTAGTTTTCCGAGCAGTTTGTGTGTTAGCTGTATCCAACCTGCGTAAAGCTGCATCACAATGTACACAAAAAGAAAGTTAGGTAAGGCTATCGAAGTTGATCAGAATGGATTAGCAATGTAAACAATTTTTGGTGTATATAAATGAGTTCGTTTAGTATCAACCTTGATCATTGTCCGAGTGGCAACTTGGTAAATGCAGGTCTGCTTCTACGAAATCTTCGAATGATAAGCTAAAATCGATAATTACCTAACTAAAGCACAGAAGGAAAAGGAACAAAGTCATATTAAAATAGTGGAAATTTACTTGTAACATTTGCTATAACTGTACTGATAAAATATGCGAGAATTTACTAAAAAAGAAAGAAGGGTTCGGTTTCTACAAACACGAAGAAGAAATGTTGCGCTCTTGGTGCATTAGCTGGAGGAGCTGCAGCAGTAACAAGCTCTTGGTGCATTAGCTGCAGGAGCTGCAGCAGTAACAAGCTCTTGGTGCATTAGCTGGAGGAGCTGCAGCAGTAACAAGCTCTTGGTGAATTAGCTGGAGGAGCTGCAGCAGTAACAAGCTCTTGGTGCATTAGCTGGAGGAGCTGCAGCAGTAACAAGCTCTTGGTGCATTAGCTGCAGGAGCTGCAGCAGTAACAAGCTCTTGGTGCATTAGCTGGAGGAGCTGCAGCAGTAACAAGCTCTTGGTGCATTAGCTGGAGGAGCTGCAGCAGTAACAAGCTCTTGGTGCATTAGCTGGAGGAGCTGCAGCAGTAACAAGCTCTTGGTGCATTAGCTGGAGGAGCTGCAGCAGTAACAAGCTCTTGGTGCATTAGCTGGAGGAGCTGCAGCAGTAACAAGCTCTTGGTGCATTAGCTGCAGGAGCTGCAGCAGTAACAAGCTCTTGGTGCATTAGCTGGAGGAGCTGCAGCAGTAACAAGCTCTTGGTGCATTAGCTGGAGGAGCTGCAGCAGTAACAAGCTCTTGGTGCATTAGCTGGAGGAGCTGCAGCAGTAACAAGCTCTTGGTGCATTAGCTGGAAGAGCTGCAGCAGTAACAAGCTCTGTCCGCAAAAAACAAAAGAACGATGCAGCACTAGAAGAGCAAACGATGCATAATCTCGCTATGGAGAGAAAACAGGTAAAGGGATTTTAGCGAAAAAGACAAGAACATCCTAAATTAATTAATCAAACAATATCCACGTCCGATTAGTAATATTGACATTTAGAAATAAGTTAAACATTAAAAATTGTAGAGAAATATTTACGATTGACGAGCTACCAGCTAAACCGGGTAAAAAATTTGAATCAGGCATTTTGAACCTAGATAATTCTGATCATGTCGGTACGCATTCGATCTGGTATTTCAATATAGGCGATGAAACATTTGTATACGATTCCTGCGGTGGCAATGTTCCCAAACAATTGGTTG